>NW_027137840.1:159734-251888 GCF_000149305.1 Rhizopus delemar RA 99-880
ACCAGCAGCCGATCTTAGCAGTATGCCCAAATCTCACGCTTTATAACAAGATATTAGCTTCATTACCCAAGGAAACCCTAGCCTCTGCTGAAAGGTTATTATCACCACGCTCCTTAAACAAGGCGCAGCTTCAACCACAAACACAATTACAGCAACATCAGCAGCCTGCAAGTAGTAGTAGCAGTAGCAGTAGCAGTACTAGCACCAATAATAATAGTACATCGACTACTAAAGATCTCGATCTTATGTCAAAACAAAGGATGCCAACACATTATTATGGAACATTTAAAGTCTCTTCAGCAATCCAACCTTCTTTAAAAAGAAATATTTCACCTAAAGCAACCTCGACAAATCATGCTACGGCCACTCATCCTGCTATTGATGAAGAAAACAATCAAATGCCGGTTTGCAGTAACTGTGGAGCAAGTTCTACACCATTGTGGAGACGATCAGCAAATGCTCAAATTTTATGTAATGCTTGCGGTTTATAGTAAGTGATGATGACTGTACTATAAATAGACTTGTTTTAACTAATTGATTTTCTCCTGGTTTGTAGTTTAAGGTTACATAATGCTCACAGACCTAAACATATGAAAATAAACAGCGTTTCACCTAATACCAATAACCTGACGGAAGATTCTGTCGATGAAGATAACAGGCCTAGTGGCACAGTATGTTCTAATTGCGGCACGAATAAAACACCTCTTTGGCGTCGAAATGCGGAAGGATCTCCGTTGTGCAATGCATGTGGTTTATAGTAAGTTTTGTTTAAAATATTATTTGGAAAGAAAAGATGAATAACACGTTTGATAGTTATAAATTACATAATGAAAAGAGACCGTTATCAATGAAGACAGATGTCATTAAGAAACGTCAAAGGACAGAAACACTAATTGCGAATGATAAAGAACAATCTGAAGCAGGTCATTTTGACAAGCGACCTAGATATTACGATCAACAAGCGTTATTATCTAGTAAGACAGGACATAAGCATACTGACTCGGCTTTGCCTGGTACTGGTATCCTAATGATGTCTAGTAACAATACTAAATAACAATAGATTAAGAAAATCTAGAATAAATTTTTGTAAATATTTTATTTATTCATTCTACAGTAAATACATCTATTATGGTTCAATTATCTGTAAACTTAAAAGGTCTGCTTTTTTTGTAATTTCTCTTTTATGTCAAAGAAAAAAAAAAAAGAACTTTCATACGTGTCTTAATACTTTGCGATCTGAAGAGATTGTATTAGATTGGGTCAATTTGTAAGTATAAAACTTTCTAGCATTACATAATCTGTTTTCATGAATGGCATTCTTCTTGGGTTACAGTACTCAAAAGTTACAATCTCCTCTCAATTCGGTTCCTGAACTGGATTTTGAGGTTATGCACAAGCAGGTTTCATCAGGTTTACTAAACCAACCGCATCATCTATCTTTAGCTGAATAGAAACATAAAGAATACGCAAGCAAAAATGTTGGCTTTGAGTGTTACTTTCTATGTGTGTGTGTTTTTTTTTGTAAGAGGGGTTTATTCTAATGCTGCACAGCTATCTCGTCTGTGACTAAGATAGAACGAAAGGTTTGACTCGGAACTACAAAAGAGGGTTGAAAATTTTCCCAGATTATATAATATAATTATATTAAAAACCTCTTTCCTTTTTCCGCCTTTTCAATCTTTTATTGCCATGAGTTCCTTGCCATCCATTATAACACAAGAAATATCTGCTTTTGATAAGGTCACCAATACTACTTACTTGGGACAAGCGAATGATAAATCACATATCTTTGCAGGCGCCATTGATCGCGTAAGCTATGAAACTTTATTTATTTATATTTCATTAAATATTCTTTCTGGATATAGGCTTGGTGTATTGGTGAGGCACCCAATGTAAAAAGAAAGAAAGAGAGAAATTTAATAATCAAGAGCTGATTCCTCTTCATGTATAGGGTGGCTACGTAGCCTCAATCTTACTCGGCAGTGTGATTGATCACTTTTCACAAAAACATCAAAAGGACCCTATAGCCATGAATTGTTTCTACCTCAAAAAATCAGCTATTGGCCACTTTATTGTTGAAGTCACAGAAATTAAGATGAGCAAGAAAGGATACTGTGTTGTCAGAGCATCACTCAAGCAAAATAAGGACGTAAAGCATCCCTTAAAGAACGTGAAGGACTATGAAGCTTCAGAGTGGACAGAACAAGTACAATCGATCATCACCATGGGAAACATGGATTCAGAAACAGGATTGACATTATTCACAGAAAACCCAAAACCTTTCTCTGAGGAACATTTGGTTCCCTCTAAACTCGATTTCATGACAGAATACCTCACTGTGCACCTAGACCCACGTTATATTGGCACAAAGGATAAGGCTGGTAAGGCCGTGGTGAATCAAAGAATAGGCTTCTCCGATGGCAGATTGGTTGATTTCAAGAGTATCCCTTATTGGTGTGATATGTTTATACCTCCACCCAACATGCTTGGTGAAAAAGTTCATGGTGGTCCCGTCTGGAGTGCTACCATGCAATTAGAAGTTCAATTCAAGGCAAAAATCAAGAATGACATCAAGGAAGTTTTGGCTTACTTTGTCGCACCACACATCATTAACAATCGATGTGACATTGATGGTCAATTATGGGACAGAAATGGAAATATTTTGGCTCTTACCAGGTAAAGTTGAATACACACAGCAACCCTTTTTGTTTAAAAAAAATTATTTGTATAGACATCAATGCACTATTGTTCCTTGGAGTCGTAACACAAAGACAGCACCAAAGTCTAAGCTTTAATTTTTAGTAGATCATATGCATATAGATTGATGACCCTATTTTAATATAAAAATATCCATGGCTATCTGTATTGACCAATAAAAATGAACCTTCTCTTTTGAGCATTAGAAATATAAAATGGGTTTATTTGAAAAATATACATATTTTTTTATGTGATAACTGTAGGTTCCTTGCGTCCAGTGTATCTTTCAAGTTGAGACAGTTCCAATGCAACATCAATCAAAGGCTTCAATGCAGCCTGAGTATCCTTGGTATATTCTGAACTATCATTTGAATATTTCTCAACATAAAGTCGAACAGTAGCACCTTGTGAGCCAGTACCAGACAGACGGATCACGATACGTGAACCATCTTTAAAGATAATACGAACACCTTGCTTCTTTGAAACACTGCCGTCAATAGGATCCAAGTATTCAAAATCATCTGCAGTAGCTATTGTGAATTGACCAACTGTCTTATTAACCAATTCCTTCTTTTCAATCAATTCACGAAGTCGATTGACCATTTCTTCAGCACCTTTACCGTCTACCTCTTCGTAATCGTATCTTGAAAAGAAGTTGCGTCCGTAGATATGGTAGTGATCTTGAAGAATGTCTTGCACGCCAGCTTTCTTTTCTTTATTAACATGTGCAATGATACTTAACCAGGCTAAAAAAAAAAAGGGTTAGCAAATTATATAAAGGTAATAGGACATGATGCTTACCTAAAATAGCCCAGAGACCATCCTTTTCACGAATATGATCAGAGCCTGTACCAAATGACTCTTCACCGCAGACAGAACAACGTCCAGCATCCATCAAATTACCAAAGAATTTCCAGCCAGTAGGAACTTCAAAATGTTCAACACCCATTCTCTTTGCCACCAAGTCCACAGCTTGAGAGGTAGGCATAGAGCGAGCCAAGCCATTGACACCGTTCTTTTTAAAATAAGGAATAGCATCCTTAGCATAGTGAGCAATGATGGCTACACTATCGGAAGGAGTCACAAAGGCATTTTTACCAATAATCATATTACGATCACCATCACCATCCGAGGCAGCACCAAAATCAAGGCCTTGCTTTTCTACTGCTTCTACCAAGTCATGAGCATAAGTCAAGTTTGGATCAGGGTGTGCACCACCAAAGTCAGGCAGAGGCTTACAACGCATCACACTGGATTCGGGCAATCCAAACTCCTCAACAAATAAACGATATCCGTAAGGTCCAGTGACACCATTCATACCATCAAAGAGTATCTTGAAATCTTTGTTTTCTGCAAAGAAGCCCTTGATAGCATCAAAGTCAAATATGTCTTTCATCAACTCCACATAATCATCAACACCATCAATGATCTCAATCGTCATGTCTCCCACAGCCTGA
The DNA here is from genome assembly GCF_000149305.1 of Rhizopus delemar RA 99-880. Lineage (NCBI taxonomy): Eukaryota > Fungi > Mucoromycota > Mucoromycetes > Mucorales > Rhizopodaceae > Rhizopus > Rhizopus delemar. Next base: position 163,889 of record NW_027137840.1, read on the forward strand.
GTGCCCAGTTGAGAAAAATCGATATGAGGTACATCAGTAGCCAACTTGAGTTCTTTGATAGTTTTGGTGATTTCATAAATCTTGTCAGTCACAGATTCAGGAGCTGGACCTCCATTAGAACAATTGTACTTGATACCAAAATCGTTATCAGGTCCACCAGGGTTATGAGAGGCAGTCAAGAGGATACCGCCAGTAGCTTTGCGCTTACGAATGATATTTGAAGCAGCAGGTGTAGAGACAATACCGTTACGTCCCACAATCAATTTGGATACCTACATGAAACATGTTATTATCGAACGCGTTTTATAAAAAAATAAAATAAAAAACACTTACTCCTTGTGCAACGCTACATTTGACAATAGTTTGAAGTACTTCATCAGAGTAAAAACGACCATCACCGCCTACAACTAAAGTGGCGCCCTTTGCACCACCGTCTGCTGCAGGGATAGCTTCAAGCATAGATTGAATGAAATTCTCGGTATAGTTTTTTTCTTGAAACACTTTGACACGCTTTCTAAGACCTGAAGTACCAGGTTTTTGTCCATCAAAGGGACTGGTGGGGATCGTTTGGATGCTTACCATTGTTGCTTTTAAATAAAAAAAAGAAGAAACAAAAAGAAAGTGAAAAGAATGAAAAAATTACGTATTTTTAATTTTTGTATTAGGTTTCCCGTTCTGTCCTTACGTAATTGAAACACAGCATCATGTAGAATTGTATAGCCCCAAAGAAATGCGTGTTTATTTAAATCTGCTTTCTTTTCTAAGTAGCTTGTTTTTATGCTGAATGAAGCCTCCGTTAAATAGGCTCGTAAGATAAATACAAACAATTTTCTTATGATGCTTGATACAAGGCACAATGTTAAAAGTTTGTTGGGGGAAGAGAATTTTCCAGCACGTACCACAAAGTAAGCTGTGTGGGCTGCAAAAGATCTTCGGATAAAGAACATTCAAAAAAAAAAAAGTGCGGATCGCTGCAGTGACATTATTCCGTGGTTTTTCTTTGGCTCATAGATTGAAGACCGATAGTACCTTTTTTAAATACATGGTTTATAAACATGCCTCTTTTTTTTAAACTTTTTATTTTGAAGCAAAAGCTAAGTTAGCCAATGACCATGGCACTGCATGTACATGAGAAACTTCAGTTGGTTGGTTTATTTGCATTTGATTTCTTTTTCTTTTTAAAATAGAAACACATGTGTCTATTCAGGATAAATTTTCCGTAATTATATTTACTCGTACTGCAAACCATTTTGTTTACTTTAAAAAAAAAAGGTAGAATAAAACCCTTCTAGAGCTGTCGTATTAATTTATGAAGAGAAGTTGATGAACTATATGTTGTGCATGTCTATTTGAAGACTGATGATGAAATCAATAATTAGTAAATTCAAAGAACAAGCATTCGTATTGTGTTTTAAATTACATGTTTTTTTTTTAGCCAACTTATCCTTCTTACAATCAACGTTTTTCATCGACCGCGTCTGTTGTTCTCTATTGTTTATTATTTTTGGATTTCAAATGTTTATTAATATTTTGTATAAAGCGTTTTACAATAAAAAAGTAAGCTTATTCAACTAATGCATTAGCAGAATGTGGTAATTCTCCTTCAGTTTCTTCCTTGGCTTTATATACACTCAATTCTGCTAATTCTGTACGAAGCTTTTCAACTTCAATTTCAAGTACACGAATTTTTACATCTCTTTGAGACAACTGTCCTTTTAACTCTTCATTCTCCTTACGGGCTTCATGATAAGCCTCCTGATACTATAAAGAAAAAGTTAAGATGTGCCTTCATTCTTTTTTATATGAAAATTTACATTTTTTTCTTTATCAGGTGAACTAGGTTCATTCTTTACTTCTTCCACAGGGGCGGCTGTAGGAACAAATTCCTTTTTGGCTTTAGCAGTAAAGCCTGCTTCAAGATCGACAAGTTTGGGATCAGCATCCTTGCCTTCAAACCATTCATCGGCTGTAAGAGCGGGTTCGTCACTGAGACAAGGAGGGAAAATGTCAGATTGGAAAGCATCAGACTTTTATAAAATAATAGTGTTACTTTTTAGAAACAAGCAAGATATATATTGAATGATATTTACCTTTCTAGGAACAGTGAAAGAAATGGGTTCTATAAGTGTAGTACCAACTTTGAAGGCTCGAGCAACTTCACATTCATTGACATTTAAGCCTCTCTTTGGCATGAAGCCCATACCACGTTGAGGGTCAGCAGCCTTGAATTCAGAAAGAGGATATAATTCGTCATTATCGTATTCATAGTAACGAATATTACCATCACTAATCATATAGAGTCAGAGACAATGTCTTTCTTTTTCTTTTCTTCCTTACCCCTTTCCAGCAAGATACAGCATTTTACTATCAGAATCATAGAATGGCATAATAACACCAGAAGAGGTATCCAAAAATTCAGATTTGAGTGGTTTGCTAAGATCAGAAGTATCCCACAAGTTCAACTGACGGTCACTCATACGAGAGAAACCAGTAGTAGCCAAGCGATCTGTGTTGCCCATCCAAACCACACGAGAACCCTTGATGCCTTGATGACCAGGTCCTTCTTGCACAACCTTATTGGCGCGTACATCAAATATACGGAGCTTTTTATCTCTGCAGGTGGTAGCCAATAAGGATCCGTTATAGTTCCAAGACATGGATTGGATGATTTCGGTATGCCCAGTAATTTGTTGTCTTTCAGTACCCTTTTCAACATCCCACAACTTGATAGTCAGATCGGTACTGGCAGAAGCTAATACATTTTCTGCTACAGGATGGAAAAGCACTTGTCCTACTTTACTATTAAAATTTTTTTTTGTTACATGTCATTCTCTTCATTTCACTTTTTAAATCTTACCGGCCATGACCTGATAACTTTAAGATGGGTGTCACTTCTTCTTGTCCTTCAACATATTCTTCAGGAATACTCCAGATCATCACCTTACTGTCTTCAGATCCAGAAGCGATCACAAAATCATTAAAAGGATTAAAGTCCGTATCAAGGACAGGAGCTGTATGTCCTCTGTAAAGAGGATAGTTATCAGGTAATTTACCTAAAAAAAAACAACAAAAAGAATTAAACAAAAATAGTACGCGCTTTTCTTGATTTTTTTTATATTCTTACCCACTTGAGAAAGGGGAAGTACGGCAAAGGCGCCACCACCGGATGCTTGCCAGTTGATAGAAATAAAACGCTAAATACTTGTAAATAAACACATATAAAACTAAAAAAAAGAAGGATAGTTTACTTACAGGATTGACCTTGATCATATTTGTATCCCAAGCATTTGCGCTTACACGGATATTGTCATAACAAAAATCTCTTTTGGCACAGGTACCATAAACATGACGATACTTGGAGGGACGAACAAAGAAAGCCATAACAAGTTCTGAAAACTCAAATTAATTCTTAAATTTCTTTTTAAAAAAGTAGACTTACAATAAAAAAAAGGAAATTACTTTAAGCAAACAAGTGGAAGAAAATGAAAAGAAAAAAAGAAAAAAGAGAAAATAAGAGGAGAAGAGGGGAAGTTGAAATAGAGAACAAAATAACAAGCTTAATTTGGAAATGCGTACTACCTTTGAGACATGTTTGATAAAAGTGCATTTACAGTACATCTTTTGTAGATCAGTTTCTCTTCTTTCTTTCTTTGTTAATTTATGTCGAATAATGTGAAAGATAGACTATAAAATATATTAAAAAGAACAACTAAAACTCTTCTTTTTTTTTCCCTAAAATGGTTGCTAAGTAATTTTAATGAGACCCAAGACATCCTTATCCCAGTTGACATAAGGCTTTCTTTAAAACAGATAGAGTTTGGATGAATCTTAATCTAACAAACACATCGTAAAACTTGAACGATGCAATTGTATCAAGGATTTCCCTTCAATTTAGCATTCTTACCCGAAATTTCTCAGTTTTTCGTCTCCGCTTTTGCTTCATCCTACAAACACAAGTGCTACAGCTGTTGTCCTATTGCACTTTTCTTTTTTTTTTTTATTGAAAGCCCAAGAGCTATTGTAGTCAAAGCATGTTGTCATGTCTTTTTTTATTATTGTTTAATACACAAAAAGCAAATTTTGTATCCAACCTATTTCATGGATACAATGAAAAAGGCTGACATTCATCAAATTAAAATTGATTGAAAGTCTTCACTGATAAAGCTCAATGGGCTTTAATCAGTTTGGTGAAATACAAAAGTAATCTCTTTAAAATGATTTCAAAACATCAAAGCCCAGTGTACATCCAACGGCTCTTTTCCTTTCTTTCGTTTTTAGGATCGCTTGTCATGCACTCAAGGTCCCTGTTTTTGTGCTGTTTTTTCAACTAAATTTGGGTTAGGGTTATCAAACATCATTTCATAAGTATTTCTCGTTTTGTTTTTGAGGGAAAAAAAGGGGAAAACAATAATAAAAAAAAACTTTTTATTATTGGAAGAGTGTGTGTATATTTTTGTGACATTCGAATTTTCTTTCAAAACTTTTTTTTTGACGTCTTTTTTTTTTCTTTTTTTTTTTTCTTTTTCTTCCCTATCTTTCTCAACAGACGATGACCTTCCTTACAGCTATTCACCGTATGGCTCCTGCTGCCATTAAGCAGGCTGCTACTGCCTCTGTTAAGCCCACTGCTGTTGCTTTCACTCAAAAGCGTTTCAACTCCACTGGCTCTGAGGTATATGAAAAGAAAAAAAAATAGATAATGTAAACTGATATCCCCCGGCTTTTAGATGACTGTTCGTGAAGCTTTAAACCAAGCTTTGGAAGAAGAAATGATCAAGGATGAAACAGTCTACATCCTCGGTGAAGAAGTTGCTCAATACAACGGTGCTTATAAGGTATTTTATCGCGTATTTTATTTGTAGGGGTATTATGGGATTATTCGGGAAAAAGCGAAAAAAGATTGGGGTGACGAAAAGGGAGGAGTTTAAAAAGAAAACTTTTTTAATTTTTTTCCATTGCCTAGGTGACCAAAGGTTTATTAGACAAGTTTGGTGCTAAGCGTGTTATTGATACCCCCATTACCGAAATGGGTTTTGCTGGTATCGCTGTTGGTTCTGCCTTCAGTGGTTTGAAGCCTGTTTGTGAATTCATGACTTTCAACTTTGCCATGCAGGTAAATACAGAAATTTTTACACTAAAAAAAATATTCACAGCGTTTGTATAGGCTATTGATCAAATCGTTAACTCTGCTGCCAAGACCTACTACATGTCTGGTGGTATTGTCAAGTGTCCCATCGTTTTCCGTGGACCTAACGGTGCTGCTGCTGGTGTCGGTGCCCAACACTCTCAAGATTTCTCTGCCTGGTATGGTTCTGTTCCCGGCTTGAAGGTCCTCTCTCCCTGGAACGCTGAAGATGCTAAGGGTTTGTTGAAGGCTGCCATTCGTGATCCCAACCCCGTTGTTTTCCTTGAAAACGAACTCGAATATGGTGTCTCTTACCCTGTCTCTGCCGAAGCTCTTTCTTCTGACTTTGTCCTCCCTATCGGTAAGGCCAAGATTGAACGTGAAGGTAAGGATGTGACTATCGTTTCCCACTCTCGTCCTGTCGGTTTCGCCATGAAGGCCGCTGAACTTTTGGCCAAGGATGGTATTTCTGCTGAAGTTATCAACTTGAGATCTATCAAGCCTCTTGATGTTGACACTATCATCAAGTCTGTCAAGAAGACCAACCACCTTATCTCTGTTGAAAACGCCTGGGCCTCTTTCGGTGTCGGTTCTGAAATTGCTGCTCAAGTTATGGAAAGTAAGTAGTATAGATTTAAAAAGATGCATTTGTATAGTTGTAGATGTTAATTTCTTTTTAAAGGTGAGGCTTTCTGGCACTTGGATGCTCCTATGAGCCGTGTCACTGGTGCTGATGTTCCCACTCCCTATGCTGCCAACCTTGAAGCCCTTGCTTTCCCTGATGAACACGTCATTGCTAAGGCTGTTAGAGATAACTTGGACAAAAAAGTTGGTTTCTAAAAAGGATTATGATTTTTTACTATTCCAATAATATTTGTTTTTTTCTTCTACTTTTTTCCCTCTCTCTACACACATCTTTTTCTTTTATAGATTGGAGATCAAGAAAAAAAAACCCAGCAAAATCAAAAGAAAATATTTGATGTAAATAAAAAAAAATTGACTCCAAGAAATCATATCTTTATTTAATGACACGATTTGCCAAGTGCTTTCAACCTCCAATAATTATAAGGAAGTGGAACAATGTAACCTGCTGCCGCACTTGTTACAGCTGCCATCCAAAATTTGGGATCATTTAATATGACCTGGCCTCCCATGAGATGCCAATCTACTACATTTTCTGTCAATTCCATGGCAAGCATGGAAACAAAACTCATGCCCATCGCTGTTTTAAATGCTGCTGGGTAGGGAACATTCATTGAGCGTTTCAGCAATACAGTCTCCAGAGCTAAAGATGTGGTTATGCCTGCTGCCTAATTATCATTGCATGCTTAGTCAGGGAATTTTGCTTCAATATGTATTTATACCATAGATATTGCTGTAACTGTAGCTTGTGATAAGGTAGGATGCTGCAATTGTAAATACCACATGCTTGAAAAATCCCCTGTTGTGCAGCCTACTAAGCATCTAGACAAAAAAATGTTTAATTAATAGTTGTAAATGATTTGCTCTTTTGTTTTTTTTTAAAAAAAAAAAAAAGATCATACCTTAAAGTATTGATCCTTGTACGTTGCCAAACCAACGGGTCAGACCAAAACTGATAACTAGTAAGCTTCGGTTCTGGTGTCTTTTTGGTATGACAGCAAGACGAGTATTTTAAAAAGAATTGCTTGCCAGTACGTGGTTGTTTAAATGTTCTAAGAAGAATAAACATTTCTCTCACTCTTCTTTCTTTACACGGCAGTTGCTTATCGAATCGTCTTAAAAAATGAAAGAAAAAAGAGTGTAGGTTCCTGCTTTAGTCCTCTGAAATTTGACTGCAACTCTTGAGCGGAGATAATGAACAGTCACCTATAAGCAATTTGTGCTTAACTTGTGAGGTGAATCAGAACTCCCATTTATCAAAGCACAAGTTACACTGATTCATAAGGCAAAATTTTAAGTTCATCTTCCTGACAGATTTTATTCAACCATCATCTAGAGTATCTTCACCTTTTTGTAAGAAAAGCAGCAGAAAAATCTAAAATGCAAAGAAAAATTATCCTGGGAAAATTATTGAATGCTCTAATGCAATTTGGATCATCAGTGACAGGAAATATATGATGTGTGTGGAGACAGATCCGCAATAGTTTACATAAAACTTCCTTTTACTAGCATCAGCGCTGGATGCTGCAGATATCAAGTATAAGAAATTTGGTCCACTCCTCTCAGAATTTTTCTTTACAAACAAAAGCACTTGCACACAAGTCCAGCATTTAAGATAGATTTAGGGGAAGACAAAATGACCGAGACTGCTGTCTGATAAAAAAAGGTCTTTTTTTTGTGTTGTATTTTCTGCCACCCCTACTAAGCTTCCTTTTCGCCATCCTGGTTGGAGTCATCGTACTTTTCAATGTTCGCGAAATAGAATTTATTCTGATTATGACTTGTAACTTGTTTTGAAGCTAAGTACAGTATGATATGCGCTCTCTTGGATCTGTAAATCGAGGAACATTGTCCCCAATTTATCAAGTTATAAAGTACAAGTGCTTTATAGTCTTTAAACACACCAAAACCCTTCTTCATCATCTACAACGTATCATTTACGAAATATAGTCCTTTGAAAACATGATTGTGGCTTACTGACTGCTTATTTCTTAAGCAATAACATGCGTTTAGGGACAGCTAGGAAAAATGTACCATGTAAATTATAAAGAACAGATATCTAATTATGCTTTTCTATCGACATTCATTATCTTTCTGTCGTTTTCAAAATAAAATACGATGCAATTATATATATCATAGCCTTCCAATTTTTTTTTTTTTTTTTTTTTTTGGTAATCTTTATTTTCATGATTTTTAACAGAATAATCTTTAACAATCAATTTTTACATGGTATAGCACGGTATATAGAATATACAGAGTCAACTATAACAAATCAGTGTATACACCACTGCCTTATCTCGATAATTGTTTTTAAAATACATAACTAATCCTTAAAGAGGCAGTACAATAACAATACTATTGAACAAAGTCAACAAGATGTTCACTCGTTATATATAATCCAATGAAACCTTCATACATTCAGTTCCGAATGATGTATTTTCTGCTTAGCTTTCATACCCTTGTTGTTATATCAAGAATGAAGACATCAAAAAACAAAAGCAAAGATTTCATAGAAAAAGATGATCTGCGTCAGGGATCTGGATTTTATACGAATGAGGGTCGATATTAAGAAAGCTTTAACGCTATAAGTTTGATGCTTGTTAAAAGCTGCAAGTTTAAGGGGCCCAACATGGTACGCATGTTTTGAAAAGGACAAGCGTGGATGATCATAGGACACCTTCGTTAGTTCTGCAAGCGATTCATTGCTGACGACAAGGAAAGTCGAATGTAAACAACCCAAGCTCAAAGAATCAGTGAGAAATGCTCTTAACACGAAGATTGCGGCATAAAGGTTTTTATTATTAATTTAAAATATCAAGACAAGCGTTAAAGAATTCTTATCTTCATTTTCTTCAATTCGCACGATCAAGTCTTGATCGTCAACCATATCCTTAACAACGTCATCTTCCATACTAACAACAATCTCCTTTTTTTCGGGCTGTTTGAATTTGCGAATCACTCTAGTAACCGGTTTTTTTATTTCACTTCTTTGAAGAATCTTTTCTGTTAAATCTTTTACAGTCAGTTCTTCTAAATAAATCGCTCTATAAATATCGGTGGATTCAAATTTGATCAATAAACAAAGTTCTATAGTGAAATAAAGTTAGTGTACAGGAGACAGACGTGAAAAGGATCGGCCTATTTACTTGCAATACGTCTTCTCCTTGGAACTGGGTCATAATCATGATCATACATTGCGGGAAAAGTGTTATTATTATAGAGTGATGGATCCATTGAGGTTGGTTGAAAGCTGCCACTAAAACTTCTTTTCATTGCACCTAGTGTGGATGTGCTTAATGCTGGGGATGGTAAAGAAATATGATTCGTATTATTTAGCAAGAAGTTTCTGTTGATTTCTTCTAAAGAAATATCTTGATCTTCTTGTTGGGGAACTAGTTCTTTAAATATTGTCACTGGTGAAGTTGGAGAAAAAGGAAACCAATATGGATGAGCAGATTCACCAGTCTTTTCACGTAGTTTTTCTAATTGACGTTCAATATGTTTTGCGTCGTCTTTATTCTTTCTTTCGGCCCCCTTTTTTTATATAAAATAAATTAGTTTCAGTTTCCTCGTACTTTATGTTTTTGTTACCTTATCCCGAAACAGTTTAATTCTGCTAAATGTCTTTTCAATATAGGTTGAAGATGGCTGATGACTTTCCATTTGAAGACGAAGTGGAATGCCCTTGACCCCCTTGATTCTGGAGAAATCGGTAGAAAGACAATTAAATTTGATATAAATGGATGCACCTACAGCACCATTCCAGCGAAATGTAACACGATCGAATTGTCCGTTGTCAATTATTTGTATCCCATTTGATCTTGTTATGTCTAATTTATACATTATATAAATCGTATGGGGTTATTATTATAAGAACACTTACCGATTTCAATAGCTTTTGCATTTTCAGCATCCTCTTGGTGAGTTAACCAAAATTTCCAATAGTCTGTAGCCCCAGCACGGTGACTTTCATCATGGAAAGTAATGATTGCAGTACTAGTAATATCCTCATTGTATCCTTTTTGATCTTTTAAGTTGATGTTGTAATATTGACCTATTATTTCATGGTATGAGAAAGCTTACTTGTATAAAGTATGAAATGAACCTTTGTTTAGATAAGTCATAGGTGGTTGATCCATTCTGTGAACTGCAGCAGTTGGTGCTATAAAAAGAGAAAATTGATCAAAAACGATACACAGCACTTTTTATGACTATAAGTGTACCTTCTAAACAAATCTCATAGCGGATAGAACTACAGTAAAAAAAAAAAAAGGTAAGTCGTCAATGAAAAAGGGGATAAGAAGGGATCACAAGAGTGATACAAAGCAAAGCGCACGGTCGGCGTGGGTTACACTGTCCGATGTTTACTTTATTTTTGATCGTTACCTTGTAGAATCCATCTGCATAATAGGGGATTCGGTCATGTTTCTGGTTGAGTTGTAGTTGGTCTTAAGTACAGAAGGTGCCGAATAACTATACATCATTGGAGTACTGTGATGACGATAATTGAATGGATGTGGTAATGGTAAATTAAAAGATCTACAAGAGTTATTCAATATTGTTAAGGTTTAATTTACTTGTAGATTACCCATTAGAAGAAGAAGATTCTTCAAGAGAATATTGGTTACTAGATATCATAATAAACTTTTTAAAATTAAAAATGAAAAGAAAAAGAAGAAAAAGAAAAATTGTCCGTCAGGTTTTTGTTTGTTACAGAAAAAAAAAAAAAAGAAAGAGAGCATCTCTATTTCATATTATGGTTGTTTACGTATACCGAAAGATAAATTGAAAGAAAGCATGGGCTTTTGTGTAGCCCTTGTAGTTTCGAGAGATTACACGCGATGCTAAATTGTCGTACGATTATTTTGTAAATAAACAAACAATAAGGCGCATTACAGAAAGCAGTAAAAAGAATCGTTTATTTTTAGTGAATAGTCCAAGTGTATAGTTGAAAGGGTCAAGAACTTGTTATTTTTTTATATTTGACACTGTATCTCTCTTTCTCTTTGTGGCATCTTCACTTTCTTTCCCTCCCTCTCCCTCTCTTTCTCTTTCTTTGTGCCACTCTCATAACAGGGAGAGAACACACATCGGAAAAAAAAAACAATAATTTTTTTTTGATAAGCACACTTCATGTCAGTCAAAAAAAAAAGGAGAAAAATAGTGAGACAAATAGACATAATAAGGAACAAATCGCATGTATGACTACATAAGGTTTCCTCATCAGATTTTATAAGGAAGATCAACGATATAACCATGGAGACGGTATGAGTTTATTATTGGCCACTCATTGTGTCGCGCCAAGTTGCGTGACCCATAAACAAATTAATGACCGCACAGTTAATTGGTACCAGTTTATAGCTGACGCCGTCTGTCTTTGTCTGGACATTATTTCACGCGTTTTCTGTTTGTAAAAAGAAGATAGTTTCATGAAAAGATTTATAAGCGAATTATAAAGTAATGATTCAATTATATTAAAATGCTTGGAATTTAACTGACAAAGACTAAAAATTTATTGAATGACATCTTTGACATATAATCCTATCGTTACTTTCATAATGAATCATACCTAGTTACCGTTTTCTATAAATATCTTAAACTTTAGACACATACACAAGGAGTGAAATTTGTGTGAACAATTTATGTCTCACTTAGTAATTATGTCTCACATCTAATATCTTACAATGAGAACAAAAATGGTTACTGATTCGATCGACTCGAAATATGATTCTATTTAATATTCTTTGTAAAGTTAGAGTTCACATTTTTTTTATAAAGGCCGGTGATCATGCAGAAGTCATAGGACAAATGATGAGTCAAATGCATACTCATCTTTAGGTAACTGACACTAGAAGGTCACAAAGACAGATTATTTTTTCCTTTAATGAACTTTACAATAAACAACCTTTTAAATTAATATTTACATAACTAAATCATAAACATAAAAGATGTATGCTTGTCATAATTCCACACTGGTAATTCATTTCTAATAAAATATTTAAGTGACTTGTTCAGAAAAGATGTTACTTGTATGGAAATATCAAAATAGTATTACTAAAATGCTTTATTGTCATCACTAAGTCTTTTTTTATATAATGTGGTCGGACCTTCTACTTCGAAGGCTCAATTTCCTCAAAAGCAAAAAAAAAAAAAGTCAAAATGAACGCGGCTAAACATAAAGGCCAGAAAATTATGATTTATTAAGTAATTTATGATTTTAAATGCAAAAAAAAAACGGTTGATTTATAAAGTGATTGAGTAAGAAAACAAAGTTTCACAAAATCAACCAAAAAAATATTTTCTATTTTAGCCAATCATTATAAAGATCAAAAGTCACTCATGGTCATTGCTTATTTGTCAATGCTTTTCGGTTTCAATTCCGGTGCAGCCGCTAGACAACTTACACACTTGAAGTCAAAGTAAAAAATATAAAGTTTAAAATCTACGCAATCATTCATTTAATTGATTTACCTGCAAAAAATTTACTCTAGAACGAAGCGAATAAGAAAATTTAACAAGCCTTTTTTGCTTAAAGTTTCAATGTCTAATGCGGTCATTGAAGCTACACGTGATAGGTTAAAACATCCCCGCTTGTGAACTTTATTTTTTTGGGTCGTATTTTTTGAGGTCTTTTTTTTTTTCCCCTTTTCGTTGAAATTCTTTTTGGCTTTTATAACAACAGAAAAAAAGAGAACAAGAGAACACTTATATTTTTTTTTTTTTGGTCAGAAAGTATACAAAGACATTTTAACACTAATAGAAAACAGAACAAAAGGGTAGAAATATCAAACTTAGTGAAACGCGTAAAAATATTATTTTTTCTAACTTGGACAGAGATTAGCTTTTTCTTTTCTTTTTTTTTTTTTCTTTTCTTCTTACTTAAATCATGTCAGTTTATAATCATCGCCCAATGGTGCCTGCACCACAAAGTCGCATTGTAGAAATGCTGGAAACAATAAGAAATGAATTTGATCAATTAGCACAAGAGCTTTTTCTTTGCAAAACACAAAGAGATGACTTTGAGCATAAAAGTAAATTAAATTTAGCAATCTTTTTTTTTTAATATTAATCTCTATTTTTATAGTGAATCAACAGATTTCTGAAATGAACAGTTTTCAACAAAGCTTACTGGAACTTGAACGTACCCAACAAACACAAAAGAAACAGTAAGCTGGTTCACTTATCTCTTTGTTGCACATCCTTATCCTTTTTTTTTTTTTGCACGATAGATATGAAGACGAAATTGCTCGGCTTCGTCAACAAATCGAGTCACGCATCTCTTCTAATGGTCCTTCAGGCATGCCAATGCATCCTCCTCCTTCACTTCCACCTTCTTCTCAACCATCAACACAACATCCACATCCTCCACCTAACATCGGTCCTGGTTCAAACTATTTTGGAGGTATCATGAATGCTCAACCACCACCTGGCTTAGCCGTTCCACCCCCACTACCTCCACAAGTATCTGAAAGATCACCAAGTCAACACTCTCAACAGTCGCCTCATTATCCAGCCTCGACCTATCTAAACGGACAACCCTCCTATGGTCAGTCGCCCAACAGAGGTATACCCACACCGCGACCTGAATGGGGCCAGTACGGCTATCGTCCGGCTGTCCCCCCTCCACAACCCGTGGAATCCAAGCGTAAATCAAATTCTTCTGCTTCCAGTACCTCACTGCATCCACCTCCACCTCCTACGCCTCAGCAGCAGCAGCAGCAGCAGCAATTACAATCCGCCATGGTCCGTCCTGCATCCACCAATAGAGTAGCAAGCCCGACAAATACAAGTGGATCAGGTAACCTGGCAGATTATGATCCTGATAACGTACCAGCGAATATGAAGATAGAAGGACAAGATTGGTTTGCGTTGTAAAGACCGTGTTTTTTTTTTTTTTTTTTTTTTTTTTTTTTTTTTTTTTTTTTTTGGGCCTGAAGAGAAAAACATGACTCATCTTTCTTTTGTATAGATTTAATCCGAAAGCACCTCGTCAGCTGAAGGTGGACTTGATGCACACGATGGAACATACCAGTGTGGTTTGTTGTGTCAAGTTTAGCGCTGATGGTCGCTTCATGGCGGCTGGTTGTAATCATGCCACTTTTATTTATGACGTTGTTACCTCTCAAAGAGTCGCGTAAGTTGTTTGCTAAACAACAGGCTGTGTTGCTAACCCAGTGATAGTGTATTAAAAGATGAAACTATCAAAGCAGAAGGCGATTTATATATTCGTTCTGTTTGTTTTAGTCCTGACGGTAATTACCTTGCTACGGGTGCCGAAGATAAACAGATTAGGGTAAGTGTTGTAAATGACGGTGGGGATAGGCTGATTGCTTACGCCGTTCATTGTTAGATTTGGGATATTGCCAGTAAACGGATCAGAAACATCTTGAGCGGCCATCATCAGGATATCTATTCTCTAGACTTCAGTCGAGACGGTCGCCTGATTGCGTCTGGATCGGGAGATTGCACAGCAAGAATATGGAGTATGGCCGATGGCAAATGTCTTCAAGTGCTTCGTATCTCTGATAATGATCAAAAGGACCCTGGTGTGACCAGTGTGGCCTTTTCACCGGATGGTCGTATCATTGCAGCAGCCAGTCTAGACAAGATGATTCGCATCTGGGATACGCATAATGGTATTTTGCTCGAAAGATTAGAGGGACATAAGGATAGTGTGTATTCGGTAGCATTCATGCCTGATGGTAAGATGCTTGTCAGTGGTAGTTTGGACAAGACACTCAAGCTGTGGCAGTTGGGTACCAATGAAGGACGTGGGATGAATATCGATCGAGCAAAGGGGCCATGTAAGATGACCTTTACCGGACATAAGGATTTTGTCTTGTCGGTTGGATGCACACCCGATGGACGTTGGGTTGTCTCTGGTTCAAAAGATCGTGGCGTACAGTTTTGGGATCCACGTACGGGACAAACACAGTTTATGTTACAAGGACACAAGAATTCAGGTAATAGTCAAAAATAGGATGCTTATGTTATCATATTAAACCACGGTTTATAGTCATTTCAGTTGCCATTAGTCCATCCGGTAAACCTTTATTTGCAACAGGTTCGGGTGATAATCGTGCAAGAATATGGAGTTATGACTCTATTAGTAAAGGTTATTGAAAATAACCTTAATAAATCATTTACATTTTTCACACATCACACCCACCACACACACACACACACACACATTCAGTGAAAAATGTTTCCCTCCTTTTTTTTTGTAGCTCGCACATATACACCATCCACATACATCTATTGGCTTGATATATCATTTATAAAACAAAAAATGATGCAAATAATAATAATAAAAATAAAAAAACACAACCACATTTATAGTAGTAATAACAAGGAATTATTATTTATAACAAAAAATTGTATTTTTTTTTTGTGTATGTGGTCTCATCGAAAACTTATTTATTCGTCCTTGGCAGAAAGGTTAACCTTGGGGTTGAAGAAGAGGGATTCTCTGCCCCAGAAAAAGTCCTACAAGAAAATTGAAATCAGCAACCACATTTAAATTATTTTAGGAAATCTTACTCTTCCACGGAAGTTGATGTAAGGGTATTTAACCCATTCCCTGGGGTGGTGTTGTTGGTGCTCAATGTGAGTGGCGTAAAGGTTGTAAGCATTAGCAGAAGCAGCGATGAGACTATATACAAAAAAAGTTAACTCATTTTTAAATCTAAATTTCAAACCATGTGTCTTACGAAGGAATGACAACGAAAATGGAGATCTTCTTCCAAGTCTCAGCAGATTCTATAGGAGGAAATTAAACAACTGTTTTTTTTAAAAAAAGATGGATTTCAAATTTACCAGCAGCATGCTTCTTGACAGCATCACGTTGAGCAGCGAAACCGCCATCAACAGCAGTGGATTGGAAACGAACACCAGTACGCTTTACGGAAGCAGCAATTTGAGAACTGATAATACGGGCGGCCATTTTATATGTAATTTAAGAGAGAAACAAAAAAAAAAAAGTTTACAGTTTGCTGATTTTTTTTTTTTGGACAGCAGCACAGCCAGGGTAATTCATTCACGTTGGGCGGATGACGTAATGACTGACATTTAATTTTGATTTTCCCCTTTTGCTTCATATCGATCGTAAACCTTTTCACTTGGTGTTGCTATCCAACAGCATACTTTATTCTATTGTAGAGACACAAGGGAATGGATTGTGTCCTTTTGCTAAATGAATCTTTTCAAAATCAAGCATTTAATTGTAAGCTATAGGCTCTCTAAACAAAGAAAGTAGCAAGTTATTCTTGATGGCAAGTATAAACCTTCCTATGAGTGGCCTTCATTGTATTTCACGACTCTTTATGCACCATTCAACTCGCTTTACAAAGGGCCTTATTGATCTCGCTGCGTCCTTTGTGACTGTGAAATTTGTTTATATCAGCTGTATTTCTTTTTTTTTTTTTTTTTTTTTTCTTCTTCTCCCTACTGTTTAAATCATGGATGTTGTTAGCGTAACAGAAAGAAGCACAGAGCAATTCATACAGTTCTTTTACCCTAGTTACGATACACAACGTCAAGTACGTATTTAAATGTAATCAAAAAAGACATTGTACTAATAAGCAAATAGAATCTGGGCAATTTGTATAGAGATAATTCTGCTATTTTATGGAATGGTAAAAAAAATAAATCAACACAGAGAGTAAAACAGATTAATCAGATTTTTTTTTTTAAAAAAAAAAAGGTAATGCGTTCTCTGGAGCACAACAGTATTCTGAATTTCTTGGACGTTTACCCATGTCACATCATGAAGTGGATGTTTATGATTGTCAACCTATTTCAGCAACTATGAATGCACAAGGAACCTGCGGTATCTTGATCAACATTACAGGCACAGTGAAATATGGAGATAATCCTTTAAAACGAAACTTTGCTCAGACTTTTATATTGATGCCTGACGAAAAACAAATTGGCAACTATTATGTTCAAAGTGATAATTTTAGGTACAAAATAAGAATAAAAAATAAAACTTGATTCTAATTTGTTTTTGACTAGATTCGTTTAGAAGGATGAAGAACAGAGATTTCAATTGTAAATAATAATATAAACAAAACTATTTTGAAACATGTTTCTTTTCTTTTGTATGTATTGAAAAGGACAAAAAGGATAAAAAGAGAGAGAGACTATATTTTTTATTCCAGAACACAAATATAAACAGATAACATACATTATGAAGAATAGGAAAGAAATTAAAAAAATGACTTTAACTTTCGAATTGATTGTGGTTTACTAATTGTTTTATAAAAATACTTTTTTTTTTACTGCTGTTGCATCATCACTACTAATATTACTATCGTCACTACTACTACTGAACCTTCTCAAGAAGGGCATCTTCTTTTCTTTAGAGGGTAAGGATGAAGTTGAATGTTGTCTTTTTTTGAGTGGATCAACTGGATTCTTTTTCTTCCAGGAACTGAGTTGATCCTTGAGAGATTTAAAAGAACACTTGGCAGAGAGCTTCTTGCTGTCGTTATGGTTGTTGATGATCTTGGCCTGATTACTGTTGGTGATATAAACACTGGATGGCTGTTCTGGTTTAGAAATGGATTGCCATGGAGGTATAGGATCGCTATGGATTGTCAAGGGGGTGAATTCGACACTGTCCATAAAATCAAATTCTTTTTCTACTGATTTATTATCCAAATCCCAACGCATAAGGATGGCTGACATGAACCAAAAGAGAGGGCCATAGAGTCCAACCCAATAATGATAGGTGGTCAACTTGACTTGTTCGATGATTTGCAAGAACTTATCGTGTTGATAGAGTTGATCCATTTTATGTAGAAAAAATGAAATGAAATGAAATGTCTCTTTAAATACTGTTTGATGTTCTCAAATAAAAGGGGAATGTTTAATTGACAAAAAAAATTGGAAATGGGGAGAATGAAGAGTGGATAATAAACAACGAAAAAGAAAAAAAAGGGGGAAAGAAAAGGATTTGATAAAAAGAAAGATATGAGCCTTTTGTTTTAATTAAACAAAAAGGGGAAGGGTAGATAAACAGATATCAAGAAAGAATCATAGGCAAGAAAGGACTTTATGCAAAACAAAGCATTTTATCCAACAGATTTAAAAAATAAAAAGGTACACTGCATACATGGACGATAAAGAAACTATGTTTACATTCGTTATAAAAGAAAATGAAAGGATTGTTTGTATGATAAACAAGGTGATGTGTGTAGACTACATTTAGTAAACTGACTCAACATGAAAAAGAACCTTGTTTGAATTCTTTCAATTTATTTTATCTAAAGAAATGAAAAAAAAAGGGGAGGAAAGAAGGAGTAGAAGGGAAATGAGCGCAAAAAAAAAGATAAAATTAGGCAGGTAAGGATCGCTGTTGGCTTCATTCCAAAAGAAGCAGTTGAAGATCGTCACACTTATACTTGGATTTGAAATTGTGTAGAAAAATAAAGGAGAGAAAGGGTTGGAAAAAAAAAAAGAGCGTGCAACAGACTTCATATGTTGATTTACTGTATTTGTTCCAGAGCAGGTTAAAGGTGGATATGTGGCGATAGAGACCATGCATTATTTATGGTCGGTTTATGATCTATATTAGGACATCTATTTATGTGTGTTTCACAAACATGATTTATAATAAAACAAGTTTCTTTTTTTTTTCCTTTATGCAGAAAATGTAGACTATTGGCTGTGTCTGACTTTTGAATAGAGCTATCCACTGTGCATAAATTATTATTACCAATTTCCCTTATTCAACCCATATTCAGAGTACAAGAAATAAGAAATTGTACTCTGAAGTTTAATGGTCATCAAATTAACCTTACAACATTGTTTCTAAAGACGCAGTACAAACATACACTTCAACACATGATTGTCAGAATGTAAATAAAGTGGCTCAGTCATCCTAAGCAAGCAGTTTAAGAGTTATGTAATAGTGAAAGGAAGAAGTAGGTGGAGATTAAAAATGGATGACCTCAACTTTCTCTCTCTCTCTCTCTCTCTCTCTCTCTTATTTAATGCACTGGGGAATTGACATGAAGAGATTGCTTCAAGATGACACAATAAAAGGGTAAGGAAAAGTTCGTCTAAACTATTATCCTCCCAAAAAAGGGATACTTTACTTGAAAAGTACAAATAAGGGGTTGTTTGGTTGCCATAGTAGTGTTTATCAAACAAACCACCATTCCACTCGGATCCTCTACTTTTAAGCAACCACAGAAAAAAAACTAAAGGATGGATCTTTAAATGATATTAGGCTATGTATTCAAATTGGTTTGGGTATATATCCTTGTATAGCATCTTGTTGATGGTGAATCATATCATGTGTAAAAGAACATGGATCATTCTCATATTTCTAATAACTTGATGAAAATCCATGTCATTCATCGGTGGTGATGTAAGTAAATCAATCATTCACTTGAATCAATTAGATGAATTCTTATTCCATCTACACAAACAAATAAAGAGTATTTCATGGTTATAAATAAAGCATAAATTATACATTTTACGATAAATTCATTTTTAAACTTGTATCCTCTCTTTGCGCAGAGTCATACAGCATTTGTGTAATCATAAACATATCTTTGTGGCAAAGTAATTCTTTGGATTTTTCTTTATTAAACCACTCGCTTTCTTTTTCGACGTCCGCAGTACTTTTCAAATTAAAAATTGAATGGCTATACACTAAATTTATTTCCCGATAAGGAAAACAAAAGTTAAATATCCGAAAGGAGAAATGGTCCTTTCATGCGCATGAATATATTGGGTTTGACATATTAACCGACTGTGACACTTTGTTTTTCTTTTTAATTATTAATTCACTTCCGATATAAATAGTTTCCAAGAAACTATTTTTTTTTTTTTTTTATTTCTTTCCTTTATATTTTCCATTCTTCTTTTATGTTATTTACGAATACCAATGAAAACATTACCTATGGCAGGAACAGTATTTAAATCAAAACTACATACAATCATCAACAAGTTATCCAACAAACATAATGATGATAACAAACAAAAGCAAACAGACACTGTTATTTATTCACCAAAAGAACCAAGTCAAGGCAGTTCAAAAAGAAAATTAAGCGATACCAGTTCAGTCGGTACACATGATTCCAGTACGACTATTGCTGATAAATTTCGACAAGCGATGCCCTTCTTTCGTACAAAGAGTATATCAACACTCGAAGGCATCTCTTCAACCGACTTTTCAAAAGAATTAGAAAGACTTCATTCACTGTATATTCTAGCAGCTGACGAGGTAAGGTTCACAACCTGATTGTTCATCACATACTCATCCTGTCCATAGCTTAACTTTGCAGAGGATTCTGTTGGATCCTTCTATTATTCTGGAGACCTTCTTGCTGCGCGTGAAGCATTAGACGACTGTGCAAATGCGTTCATGCAGCTACTTGAGCATATTTTGGACCCCGTCTCACGTGAAAGCGTACGATCTTCCATGACAACCAAGCTGGTTCAACTTCAGGCAAGGTTAGCTCACTTGCCTGCTGATGAACCACTAAAAAATAATGATGAACTTGGTTATTATTCTTACTAGTCTCTCTCTCTTCTATCTTGTATATATCGTATTCATAATTCTTTTATTCTTTCTCATCGCGTTTTTGTATATGTCAACCTAAAAAGTAATCTAGTGTAAATAAAACACATGCTAATCTCTCTCTCTCTCTTGCTTCTCCTCCACTCTAATACACACTTTTCCAATGATGAGCATGTAAGGGGCTCTGGTGTAATTATAAACTCTTTCTTGCTTTCTCTCCCCTCTTTCTCTCTTTCTTTTCCTCTCTCCCTCCCTTCCACTCTTTTTTTTTTATCGACCCAAATCTACACTCTTCATCTTTGATCTTGCTGTTTTTTTAAACTCCATTCCGACCTTTGCACGTGAATACCAGGACTAAAGTAATACCGCGCATTTTCCCATAAATGCCTAATACAATCTTTTTTTGGACAATGACGCTTACGAGAGATGACTCATTTTTCTTTTTTTGTTCAAATAGGATTCCTACACGTAAACGCTATGTTTCATGCGGAAATAATATGAATCATCTTTTTAAAAAAGCGTGTTTAATACAAATGATAAATATATGTGTGTGCGTGTGTAAAAGCTCATTGTTATCTCCGGTAGATATTTTCCCTCTTTTGGACAATCTGAATGATGGGCATTTTGTTAGTTGACTGAATCAATATAAAGAATTTATTTTCTTTGTAATAAAAAGAAATAGTTGAGCTTGATAGTGTACAAGTGTATTTATATAAAAAAGAAAATTAAGACTGTTTGCATTTCAGGAGCACTCTCAGCTTTAGAAGGCTTCTAATGAAATATACATGATTAGGTCAATTCAAATTTATAAAGAATAGACTTACTACTTCTTCATCATCGTCATCATCGTCATCATCCTCATCCTCATCTTCATCACTAAGATAGTCATCCTACAAACAAATCGCATAAAAATCAAATTTCTTAATAAGCCTATTTCTTACCTCATCAAAATCAGAACCTTCTTCATAATCTTCATATTCAAGTGCCTTTCCAGTGAAAAAGTCAACAGCATGAGGAATAACCTTCTCCTTGAATTCTTCGCCTGTAAAATACTTTAGTTCCCTTCTCCATTTGCTTGTCTTTATCTTATACGATACCCATTTCATAATCAGCTTCTAATTTAGCGTCTAAACCTTCAGCTTCTTCTTCATCCAACTCTTCATCATCTTCAGGAAGAACAGGAGGGTTGAAAAAGTTGAAGAAGGATTCAGCAGGAACAGTACGCTTGACGACACGAGTCTTGTTGGTACCCTTATGACGTTGTTTCTTGGTTTCCACCGTCACCGTCAAATCCTTGCCCTCTTTCCAGTTGATCTCACATCCCTCAGCACGATCGTACACGTAATCACCACCGCTCACATTATCCTGATAATAATAGGTCTTGGTCAATACCGAGTTCGTAAAGTGGTCATTTTCAGAGAATTCGAATTCGAGCTTAAAGCCAGGTGTTTCGAGATAACTGAGACGGATGTCAACCAGGTGCTTCAAGGCTTCACAGTCCTCATCCGTGATCGTCTCTCCGATCTGAGGATGGGTCTTGAGGGCAGTCAACCAAAATTCAGGAATACCCATCACATCCTCATCCGTCACCTCCTCCTCCTCCTCTGTCTTCTCTTCCGCTTCCTCTTCTTCATCCACCTTGGCACCAGCAGTCACTTCTTCTTCTGTAGGTTCATATTGACCAGAGACCACCTGAGCACGTTTGTCGTATAACGGACGGTAGAGTTCCAGGTATTTCTTTTCTAACGCCAAGACCTCCTTTTGGAACTCGCCTTCAAGCTCAGCATGCTTTGATTGAAGGTATTTGAGACCGTTGATACGACGTTGGACAACAGCAGGAAGTGGTTCGTTCACAAGATTACCTAATCGACCTTGAAGCATGCTCATCAAAGCAGGATTACTTGAACCAGAAACACCTTTTGCAATTCGTTAGTCTTTCTTTCACCTTGTTTTATATCTTATTTACCTGGAGTACTAATCGTTTCAATTTCTTCAGAAATAGATGGCACAGCAGGAATGGATTGTGAGCTTATGGGGGCTGTGTTGATGGGTGTATTTTGTGGAGTGGGTGCTATCACTTTCTTGTTTTTTATTTCAACTAGACAACATGAGTTAATATAAAAGAAGGTATACTTTATAGAAGAAATAGTAATTGCTTTTACCTGCTTGTTGATCCATGAGTGGAAAATAAGATTATCTATTTTGTTGTATAGAAAAAAAAAAAAAAAAAAAAAAAAGGGCTTGGGGACAAAAGGATTGAAACAAAAATCTTTTTGGCTGTGACTGATTTGCAAGTAAAATTAACAATTTAATTAATTTTTTCTTTTTTTTTTATGGATAAAAAACCTTAATGTTTATTAAAAAGAGCACAAGGATTAAAAATGATGCAAGTGTATTAAACAGTGACCCCACACGTCTTTACTCATGATCCCATAAGGGATTTTCACTTTTTTCACTCATTTCTTGATCTAACCCGAGCAAAAACGATGAAACTAGATTATCATGCGCCCGTTTGGGTTTTAATTTTATTTATAAAAGTAAATGTTTAAAAACACATGAAACAGTGAGTTATAAAAATACAAAAGATAAAGAATTATAAACAGCTCATTTCAATCATTCTTTCTATATTTAGTTGCTGACAATACCATCCAAGGCAGCTGTTTGTTTAAAGAATTGCTGCCAGTGGACTTCCCTTTGAATCGGGTGACTGTAGCCAAAAGATCATGGACAGTAGATGGGGTAGCAAACTGCGCTGACTCAAATCCATATTGCGGTAATTAAATTCTCGATATGCGAACAATCAATTTCAATGTGCGTTTAAAGTGCGAGCTAATCTGTCCAATGTGCGTGATTATTAAAGATGTTTTTTATTCAGACATGTTGGGAGACATTTAGTAGAATGATGTATAAAACTTCTAATAGTGCTTTAAAGCTAACTTTTTATGATTCAGCAATTCTAAATTGTAAGTCTTCTTATCGCTGAATGGAGAGCATCTCACATGTTTAACTGAAAACCAAAATTGTTTTATAGGCTTGAATTCGAAAGAGTAAGGAGAGAAGATAAAAGCACCCGTACCCTTTTCTATCTACACTATCTCGAATTTCATTAAAAGTGTGCATGGGCGCATTGTCTATAAAGTCCTTTCATTTGTGGAAATTTATCCATTTGATCAAGAGTCTTTGTTATATAATGATCAGCTACAGTTTCAGTTTGTCTGTCTTCTTTTACGCTTGACTGTTTCTCTATTATGAGAACCATCTACTTTGATTTTTTTTTTTTTGGGATTCTGAAGAATTCTAACTATATTTACAATGCCTAAAAACAGTATGGTTCCAACGATCATGTGCGTTTCAGCTCGCATTGAAAGGTATAACGACCACTACAGATGAACCACTGGCTGCACGGCCGTATTGCGGTCTCCTATTGATGTCAAACCCAGCTTCGTTGGAAAAATAGTGCCTGTTCGTTTGAGTCCATCTTTTACCCAACCCAGCTTGATCATTTCTAGCGGGCTGGATATTTCGCTACTCGTCTAAATGTAAGGTTACAGTCATTCTTTATGAAATTATCTGCTGTAGGCTCTTGTGAACTAAATCAAAAGTTCTTGTTAAACTCTCAATCGTCTCATTACTGTAGCAGTAGATTTTTCATGAAAAACTAATAAGATGTAATTTTTGATCTTCCTCAAGTTGACTTTGTTTAGCACGGTTTATGTTTGTCCGTTTTTCATATATATTCCATTTGGAGTCTTCTCTTCATCTCTTAGCCCATGGCTGGTCTGTACAGACGGTCATTGAAGCCATGTTTGCAGCTTGAGAATCTGGAAAGAATTTGAATTTTAAAAAGTACAGGAAAACTGCCTTTTGATCGTCCGAACAGGGTAGTAGCAGATCAAGTGACGATTCGATTTCATCCACAATGGATACGGACGTTTGTGGTGCAAGTAGCAGGTAGTTTGTTGCCCAAAACATACAGCTCGCAGAGTGGATATACGGTTTGCTAGTCGGTTGGAAGGTACCCTGGAAGTCCTTAGGTTGCACTCCAGTCACAGCAAAGATCACATTCAGTGGTTTGCTCCCACATCGATACTATAGCGGATGACGCGCTTCAAAAACGCCTTGGTGACAATTTATTGTACTTCCATCAGGATTGGAGGGTAGTTGCAGTGCTCATGTGGGATAAGTAACACGTCTGAAAGACTATCGTCTTTCCATTCCACGTTACCGGTGGTGTACGTTGTAGAATGGGACATCAAGTGGTGGCTTGCTTATCGTATCAATCAGGGGTTGATTATTTAAAATTTGCTTGCTGTATCGTCTATTCCACCGTAAATTCTATAGCCAATCACTTCTTTCAAAATTTGATAACGGTTTGACCTCTTCACAATGTAAATTTTGCTCTGTTCATACTAAAGGCTTACATCTCTTTGTGCGCTGTCCTACGAAATGGAGAGTATGGGTAGTCGCTTTTAATTTCTTTAGTTCACACCTCACTTTCACTCAAGATGATGTAAGCTCAATCCTCTGGTTTTTTCAGTGGCTTTCTTTTGTTGACAATACTGATCTCTGGACTCTCAGCTGTTGTGGTCTGTCGGTTATCTGACGTGCCCATTGGAGGTTTGCTATTGACGGCTTTCCTTTTATTGATCCAGTTGGTCACTCGTGCTATGTCGCAGTTTGCCATCCTCAAAAGGGGCAGACTCAACCTTGACTAGCATGTTCCATCACTTACACTCTATTTCTTTTGGTTCACACTGCTCTCAGACGTGTGACTCTTATTATATTTATTTACAGAAAAAAAAAAAGCTAATTGTTTCATCTATAAAATGCATCATCCAATAAAAGAGGACTCTTCCAAATTAGGATAAAACATTGCTCATAGTCATATTGGTCTTTTTCAGATCATCTTGATTCAAAGAGGTTAATCATAAAGGAAAATTGACGTCTTTATCGATACCGATTTCATGTTTAGACAAGAGGCTAAAGTTAAAAAAGTTGAGATGTGACAAGTTTGGCATCATTTTGAAGGATAATGACAAATTTTTGAGACTGAGCTTTTAAGTGTTTTTTTTTTTAATTTTTTTTTTTTTCTGTTTTCTTTATACAAAACAAGTCTAATGAGTTTTCAGTATCCTATAGTTCTTGATGGTGGATTTGCTACCGAGTTGGAAAAACAGTTTAAAAAGGACTTGTCAGGTATGTAGTACGCGTTCGACACGTTCATATCACTTATTCAGCAACAGGAAAGTTATGGTCCGCTCAGTGTTTAGAAGATGACCCGGTTGCTGTTAAAGTAAAAAAAGAAAGAGAGAGAGAGAGAGAGAGAAAAAAGAAGCTGATGTTGATATAGTCTGTTCATAAATCATATTATGAAGCAGGTGCCAATGTGGCTACGACGTGCAGTTATCAAGCCTCTATAGAAGGCTTTCTTCAAGCTGGATATACAAGAGAACACGGTGTTGAATTGATGAATAAGAGTATATCCTTGGCTTGTGAAGCAAGAGATGAATTTAGAAAAGAACACCCGGAAGATAAAGAAGAGAGATTGGTTGCGCTATCCATAGGATGTTACGGTGCAATCTTGGCCAATGGATCAGAGTATACTGGTGACTATGGCAATATCACGATCGATCGATTAGTTCAATTTCACAAGGATCGCTTGGAGATCTTTTTAGGAAATAAGGGTGTGGACTTTGTGTTGTTTGAAACAATTCCTTCTGTATTAGAAGCAGAAGCAATTGTAAAGATCATGAAAGAAATGAATGACTTACCACCTGTGGGTGTCGCATTCCAGTGTAGATCTGATCATCAAATTGCGGATGGTACAGATTTGCTGTACGTGCTGAGTTTATTTGACAAGCTTGATTGTGTATTTGCTGTAGGAGTCAACTGTACAAAGCCTCAACATATTGAAAGACTAGTGAGCAGAATAGTAGAGGTCAATAAAGAGAAAGAAGATAAAAAGGCACTCTTGTTGTATCCTGATGGAGGAGAAGTATGGGATGCAGTAGCAAGAAGTTGGGACTCGTCATGCAAATTAGCTAAAGATAAATTTGGATTCTTACTTTCAAAGTGTGTACAAGATTATGATTCCCGTGTTCTTGTGGGTGGATGTTGTGGAACTGGACCAGACCATATAAAAAGTTTAAAAAGTTACTTGTCAAGAAAACAATAAATAATGACTTAATTTTCTCATATGTACGCATCACATCATCGATCACACACATTATTCAATCATCATAAACAGAAAAAAAGGAACACTCATGTGAACCCAAGTGATACAGCTATTAATAAAAAAAGAGAGAGCAAGAGAATGAGAGTGAATAAGTGAAGAATGTATATATGGTTTGACGTCTATTGTATGCATATGCAAGTAAGATCCCTTCCTTCTTTGTCTGGTTGTCATGGGAATCATCATCAAACAGTAGGAGCCCTTAGATCACATCTACTTACTGTCATTTGGATTATAAATGTAATAAAACAGTTAGCCTCAAACAGTTGAAATAAAAGCAAGCTCTTTTTTTTTTTTTTTTATTTTTATTTTATTTTATTTTATTATTAATAGAAATGAAGGCTTTATATATTGATTCACAGTCACCAAGTCACAGTGAACAGTTGAAAGATTTCACCAAGAACTTACCAAAGCACATCAAGACCTACTTCAAGAATATGTTTCCAATCATCGAATGGCTACCAAACTATAATTGGATTTGGTTCTCTGGAGACTTGACAGCTGCTATCACAGTCGGTACTCTTGTCATTCCTCAAAGTTTAGCTTATGGTAATCACATACTCTTTAATCCTATTTCTAACTCTTATTTTAGCTAAAATGGCAAATCTTCCACCTGTTTATGGTCTTTATACTAGTTTTATTGGTGTCATCACCTATCCATTATTTGGTACCTCAAAAGACGTCAGCATAGGTAATCAGGAACAGAACAAGAAAAGGAAAAAAACTAACGTTTCACAACACAGGAACAAGTGCCATCATGTCCCTATTTCTTGGACAGCTCATGACGAAATTCACAATGACCCCACAATATATCTCTGGTGAATGGACTCTGTCGGATGTAGCCACTTTACTTGCCCTCTTTGCTGGTTTTATCGCCATGGCTATCGGATTACTTCGTCTAGGCTTATTGTTTCATTTTATATGTCAACCAGCCATAGCTGGCTTTATGGCAGGAAGCGGGTTGTCAATCTTGATCAATCAGTTTGGTAAAATATTCGGTATACCAGGTATCAATACAACCGAGGCACCTTATCTTGTCTTTGGAAAGACTTTGGCTCGTTTAAATCTGATCACGATCGATGCTGCTTTTGGATTGACCTCACTCCTTTATTTGTATTTTGTTAAATATCTCTCACAATACCTTACCCGTCGATACCCTCAGCACCGCCATCTCTTGTTCTTTTTCAATTCAAGTCGAAGTATAGTCGTCTTGGTCTTTAGTACTCTCATCTGTTTCATGATCCATCGATTCGGTCAGATCAGTCCTTTCACTATCATTGGCACTGTCCCTGCTGGTTTTGGACATATGGGCCCACCAAAGATCAAGATGGATTTAGTGGGATACTTTGGTACGGACTTGATCAGCATCGTTGTCTTGCTCATCATGGAACATGGTGCGATCTCTTCAAGTCTGGGTAAAATGGCTGATTATAAGGTCAATATGAGCCAAGAGGTCTTCACCATCGGTCTGTCCAACATCTTTGGTTCCTTCTTTGGTGCTTATCCTGGCACAGGTGCCTTTTCACGTACGGCGGTCATGTCCAAATCTGGAACGCGTACACCACTCACCAGTTTCTTTGTGGGCCTGATCGTGATCGTCTCGATCTATGTCTTTACGCCCGCGTTCACATTTATTCCAAATGCCTCCCTGGCAGCCATCATTGCACATGCTGTAACGGATTTGATCTCGGGTCCAAAGGTCTGGAAACGCTTTTGGGATGTACACCCTTCAGAGCTATTGATCTTTGCCTCTGCTTATATCATCTCACTCTTTACCCGAATGGATGTGAGTGTCTATGTACCGGTGGCCATCTCACTTGTCGTCCAACTTTACCGAATCGCTCGACCTCGACATGCCTTCCTGACCCGACTCGAACCAACCGATTTGTATTTCCCTGCAGATCACCATCCCTCGCTTCACCTACAACCCATCCACCCTTCCATTCTCTGCTTTCAACCACAGGAAAGTCTCCTGTTTCAAAACAGTACCTTTCTCTTTGAGGCCTTGATCGACCAAGTCAAAAAGACCACACGACAGGGCCAACCCCTGGCTGAAAAGGTCGGTGATCGCCCGTGGAATCAGGCGGTCAGCATCCAAAAAGAACGCGAGCTGCCCGTGCTGGAAGCGATCGTACTGGATCTCTCGGGTGTTCATCAGATGGATTATTCAAGCATGGAACTCTTGATGGACACATCAGCCCAGTTGGACAGATATGCAGGCGTGCAGGTGCGTTGGTATATCGTGATGAGCTATTCGCCTACAGTGCGTCAGTGTCTGCTGTTTGCCGGCTTTGGCACACAGCGTCGTCATCCTCTCACCGGTCAGTTTCTCTCTGATCTGTCACGTAAAGAAGAAAAAGAAGAACGTCAGTGGTCAAAAGAAGAAAAGAAGGGATTCGAAGAAGTGAAGATTGAGCAAGTAGAGGTGAAGAAAGAAAGCAAGCGATTTGTTCATTTGAACTTTATGAGCCATCGTAATCCAGTGGATGACGTGAGCTCTGTGGATGACACAGTTGAATCCGGTAGTCGCTGTGGTCACAGTGATGAAGAAGATCAATTTGCCAGCATTCAATATCGATTCCCATATTTTTTTACATCCATTCATGAAGCAGTAAAGGCCGCATTGAATCAAAGAACACGAGAGTTAGAAATTGTTCGGGTTGTGTCTGATGGAGATTTAGGTTCAGTTGAAGCTTGATTGTCTGTTATCAATAGCCTTCTTATATAAATAAAAAGTTCCATTTGTAATCTACAAAACAATAATAAAATGGGAAAATTATTCTTGTGTCCGATCTGAAGCGGATAAATGATAGCTGTTGCTGATTATGTAAAAATGCTAAATCTTGTAATCTTTGTCATACACATCAAACAGATAAAAAAAAAAATAAAAAATTTTATACAAAAAAAAGTTCATTAGCTACAGCTTGTAATTCATCTCATTCATTTCTTATCAAATATAAAGATATCCTTACAAATTCATCCTCATTGAAAATCTAACAATGAATTCAAAAAAAAAAAAAAAAAAAAAAAAAATCAGGCCATTTTGTAAAAATCTGCGGGGCTAATGAAATTCTAAATAAGTAAATGAAGAAGAAAGCAAAAAATATTTTTTTTTGTTCTTTTTTCTTTTTCAATTTTTTTTCTTTATTTATAAAAAGATGGAAACGTTCACAACTTTTCCAGTCGATTTCTTGACAGAGAATAATGAAGATCCTTACTTTTCTCTTTCACAATTTGATTTTGAATTACAACAACAAGCACAGGCTGCTCTTCAACAACAAGAAAATTGGCAAGACTTTGACAAGTATTTATCACCCAATAATAGAAATACAATGTTGAATTATCAATTATTAAATAATAATCAGTCAATGTTTATGAACAACAACAGCAGTAATCAATTCAATGATGGTTCTTTATTTTATGCATCTTTAGATGACATGATGCCTACAACACAACAAGAAAATTATATAAATGAATCGGCTAATAATACCAAATTACAAGATGACTCAATCAAACAAGAAGAATATACTACTTTAGAAGATCTTTCTAAACAACAGCAAGAAAATATCCACCCTAGTGGCATTAAAAATCAATCTCCGAAATTAACAGACACACCAACAGCAAGTGTCAGTACTCCATCCAACATGAACTTTATCAATTGGGATAACTTGGATCAGCCACAAGGTAGGACAGATTAACAAGGGACTAAAGTTAATCGTTCATTCTATAGGAAAAATCCCCATTCAACGTTTAAAATCAATCAACACAGTCAATAACGCAGTCAATGCAGTCCTCAACAGCAGTTCGGCCACTCATCCGGCTGGAGGACGTCAACAGAAAAAGACGGCTCATAATGCTATCGAAAGACGTTACAGGAACAATATCAATGATCGTATCACCGAATTGAAAAATGCTGTTCCCGCGCTTTTGTATGCCAAAGTCAATCACAATAAAAAACGACCTCACAAGAACAATGAAGAAGAGGATTCGGAAGACGGAGAGGAATATCTTGATGGTGTGGCCGTCGCTACGAAACTCAACAAGGCCACCATTTTGAGAAAGGCGACAGAATACATCAATCATCTCAAGAGAACGGGTGAACACATCAGACGAGAAAACGGTGCGCTGCAAAACATCCTGGTTCAATTACCTGGAGGATCAGAGATCTTGCAGCAGTACCATTTACAAAAGCAGCAAAGAGAACAAGAATTACGTCGACAGCACCTACTGGAACGTGAGTTTCAAAAGCAGGAAATACAGTCAAGAAAGAAGAATGATAGAAAGAGAACAAAGTACAGTAATCATTCGGATGAGTATGAGTCCTCACCTTCCTCTCCTGATCCAGTGACACCACCTGCCTTGACGCCAAACCGTGTCTTTATGGCCATGTTCATGGCCATCTCTCTTTTTTCTACGTCACCACTGACTACAACCGGAAACTCTGAACATCACCATGTCTCTAGAGCACCTGGTGTTGACAATAATTTAACAAAGCAAGATGTGAATGCAGCCACAGTGTCCTTTTCATTCTTTCAATTTGACAGTTTTTGGTAAATACATGCAAGTGTACTTTTAGCCTAAAGATGCTGATCCTCTTGTTGTTTGTAGGTCGACATTGAAAACCTTGATGTTTGTTGCTTGTCTCATTCAATTATGTTTACCCTTGTTCAAAACATTGTTCTTCAAATCAATCAAACTCAAACGCGTCGCTCGTCGCACAAAAAGACAACAATCCCCCAATAGCAACGTGACAAGCCCAGGCGAATTGAAATGCAAACAGATGTATTCCATCCTCAACCATCCTCGACCTCTTCTCCCCACCAACTCCTTTTTCACCTTTCTATTGTTGATCAAGGAAGCCACTCGTTTTTTTTTCCATCATGTCCTGAGCTATGACGTTCTCTACAACCATCACGAATCAGAAGAACAAGCATGGGCTCAAGTTTGTCGATGGATCAAGCTGAATGAGATCCTTTGTTTCCAAGGAGCCTCTACGCTCATAAAGATCTATGCCTGTCTGAACATGATCAATCAGGTGGATTTACTGGATGAGGACGATGACAACCAAACTCGCACCAGAGCTTATGCCACAGCCGCTCTGCAACTCACCACTACGTCTTTTTCCCCGGCCAAAAAATTGGCAGACTATCTTTGGGATCAAGCGGCTGATGGCGCGCCAAAAAAGGTGGAAGAAGGCTCTGGCTGGATGCTTGCCTTGGCTTGGATGCACCCCGTGCAAGCACACGGTTCGATTCGGTCTATCCCTGAGACGCGCGCTTGGTCAGAGACGCTCGAGATCTTGGAAAATCAGCAGGCGATGAAAGAGGGACTGTGTCTGTCTTATACGGCGCCTGTGCTTGTGCCCGTGATGATGCTGTCCACGCTGCATCTGTTGGATCACTTGCGTATTCAATTCGAAAGACTGGTGTCTCTCATGGCCCTCCAAGGCAATCCTACGGAAGATGAAGAGGACGAGGAAGATGGGAACGAATCAGATGCCGAGCTGGAGAGTCACGATGGGTTTGAGACCCTCATGCTGTTGACAGAACCTTATGAAGAAGAAGAAGGAGGCGATGAACAAAGGCTGGTTCACTGGTTCGCCACGTTGGGCGCCGTGGTCGAGGCACTTTGGAAGAACAAGACGGATCAGGTCGAAAGACATTTGCCGGGTCTCATCCAACGTGTGCCTCGTTCCATGACCTCCAGATCCCTTTTGCAGCGATCGACTTTAAATCAATCGGATGAAATCATCAAAAAGACAATGCTTCGTACCTTGGTAGGATCAGCCTTGGTGCGTCATCCAGATTCCGAAAAGCAAAAACAAGGATTGACTGAATTGAGAAATGCAGAACGATTGAAACGATTTATAGAGGATGAGGAAAAAGACAGAGTGAATGATTTGGAGTCGACCGTGTTATCCCTTGCTGAATGCGTTGTTTCACTGATCGGTTTGGAGGCATGGACGATGGCGATACGTTTTGAAGAGGACAATAAAATCAAGACACAAGCAAAGGAGTGTGCTGCTGCCTTGAAAAAGATGATTTTGCGTGATCCTTATTTAAAGTCATTTGGAGAAGCCAAGTTCATCGTAAAGAAACTCAAACAACTCAAGAAATTTCTTGCTAGTCAGTCAAAAAAGGAAGAAGGTGGTGATTTGAAAGAAGATGAAGATGAAAATGCAGCAAAACATGAAGCTTTGGTGAAATGTGTTGAAAAAGCACATTCTATACTTCACGATTGATAAAGTACACACACGCACATATCCTCATACACATACCTTTCGTAATTTTGTATACATTTCGTATTATTTATTAATAAAAGCACTTGTTCTTTTACCTTTTGTTTTTTATTACATATAGCCATGTCCTCTTTCTAATTCTTTAAATCACAATATCCATATAATAGCTGCCCAGGACCATTCTCAATGAAGATTGTAGGGGTTTTCTGATAGGCAACCTAGGGCTTTCAAAATCGGCTGGTGAAGAAATTGAGGATCTTACAGGTCGTTTTCTAGTTTAAACAATTTTTATTGTTGATGTGAGAAATTAATCTTTTTTACATCAAACGACTGTCTGCTGTTGATATCATCAAAAGTATTCTCTTACACTCCAAACAGTGCATGACTTTCACAGGGTTCTCTACGTGAACAACCCACCCTATGACTGAGCGTTTGATATACAGTCATCAACTAGGAAAAATACATGTAATACAATGAATATGGATGAGGTAATATTTTTATTGGCCAACATGTTTCATCTTGATTCATTTGCTGATGATTATCATGAGAGTAGGCTTATGCAGAATGAGATCATTGCACCAAAATGATTGATTTTTATTTTTATATCAAAATTTTCTATTACACAATATAACAATATTACAATCTAGCTTGAGGCTTTTCAGGTCCCTTAAAGAACACATCCACCATCTTTCGACGTTGAATTTTACCAGTCGCCGTCTTTGGCATCACTCCCGTCACGTAAATGCGCTTTGGTATTTTAAATTTAGCCAATTTCGATTGACAAAACGCTTGAAGTTCACGCTCGACTGCCTTTTCACTTTCCTTCACACCTGGTTTTAAAACAACAGCTGCTTGAATCTCTTGACCATACATCTCATCCGGCACACCAAAACAAACAGCCTCATTTACCTTTGGATGACTCAGCAAGACACTGTCCAGTTCGATAGGTGAGATTTTTTCACCACCACGATTGATGAGTTCCTTGATACGACCCGTCAAGACCAAATAACCATCCTTGTCCTTCTTGCCTTCGTCTCCTGTACGGAAATAGCCATCCTTTGTGAACGCAGAGGCCGTTGCCTCTGGATTATTCAGATAGCCTTGAGTCACGTTCTGACCACGAATACAGACCTCACCAATCTCTGCAGGTTGACCGTCTTCGTCCAGTATGGCCACCTCCACACCTTGTCCTAAGCCGACCGAGCCCGATTTATGTGGACCACGATGTGGTAAAGGGTTGGAAGTCATCTGATGGGATGCCTCCGTCATGGCATAAGCTTCCAGGACGGGCGCCTTAAAGCGCTCCTCGAGTGCGTTCAGGGTAGAGGGAGCAAGGCTAGAAGAACAGGAACGGATGAATCGAATGGCAGGGACTTTCTGAGGTGGTTTACGAAGCAGGATTTGATGAATGGTGGGAACGGCGGTATACCAGTTGCATCGGTTTTCTTCAAAGTCTTGCCAGAAAGAAGAAGCACTGAATCTTTGTGGGATCACCGCAGTTCCTCCAGAGAGCAATGTGGATAATAAGCCACATACAAGACCATGAACATGGAATAGGGGCATGACGAGGAGAGTGCTATCTTGAGGGACGAGCTCATAAGTACCGACAATGTTGCGCATGGATGTGAACAGATTGAGGTGCGTCAAAGGAACTCCTATTTTTAGGGAGAAGTGAGCATGTTTTCACATGATTTCAATAGAATAAATTACCCTTAGGTCGGCCGGTGGTACCACTGGTATGTAATAATAACGCAGGTGCATCGGGTTTTGGTTTAAACACATTTTGATGGTATGATTGCTGTCGTTTGGATGCATTCATTTCCAGATGAGAACCATTCCAGTGGATTTCTACTATAAACACACCTTGTCTTTCCGCTGCCAACACAGCTGGACTCTTTTTATCATTCAAAATGCCCTTGGACAGGATGAGGATCGAGCTCTTTGCGTCTTCCAAGTAGAAATTGAATTCATCTTCGGTATAGGCCGGGTTCAACGGAGAAGCCACTAGGTTCATAAAGGTAGAGGCCAAGAAGGCAGTAACGAATTCAAGTGAATTTGGATAGCTGATAGAAATGGATCTTCCGGGTGCTATATAATCGGCTGGTACGAGACTGGCTAATTGGGTTGAAAAATCATGAATGATGTCTAGTAATTGTTGATACGTGATGCTTGTGGGTATTGGAGCAGATTTAGGAATAATAATGGCTGGGTTCTTCAAGTTTTCTTGACTCTTTTCAAATATGGAATATAAAGTATGGCTTGTCATAATGTTCTATTGTAGAGAAGAAAGGAGTGAATGCTTTTGATCTTAAATAGAATTGAAGAATACAATCATGACATCATCTAATTGAATGAAATGGTTGGTTGATAATCAAGTTTAAATTTTACCAAAGACGGGAATTTTTTTTATAGCAAGCAAATATGTTGTATACAATTAATACCGATATTTCAATATCAATACCCAAATCAATGTCCATGTAATCATAAAAAGATATCCCTTTATCTGTTCTTTTACTACTGAATTGTTATCCATGTTTACAACAACAAGTATCGTAAAATGCTATGAGGTATATGTACAATCGATATCATTCTGCTGCTTCGGATATTCGTATAGCCATCGAAATCATTTCCTTGTTTCATATGTTTGTGCAAAAAGTACAGCAATCAGATCATTTGATGATGAATGATTAATGATTTTGTTTTGATAAAGTGCTTTAACAAGAAAAGACTCCTGCACTTTATCAATGATGTTTATATATTTATTGTAAATTACATACATTGAAGTATCTTGGAATATGCTGCATATATGTCATTGTTTTGATAATATTACTGAACCACACTGACTATTATTGCAGTACCAATGAACCTCTTCCATTTATCAATAGGAAGGACCATCATATCTCTTAAGCCAAAGAAGGCAATCTTTCTCCTTTATTTTGCTCTAGAACGTCGCAAGTTCATAATAATGCCAAGAAATCTTTATTTATTTGCATAAACAGACTGAACAAAAAAATAAAATGACAGCATCAACAGTAATTTCCTATTTGAGTTCTAAGGTTTGTTACGATGCTGTGCTTAGCAAAACATTGTTTTATATCATTAATTTAATTACAGCAAAATTTCTTTATGGTTGAGCTTAGGTAAGCGCATCAGGTACCTTTTTAATAAATCTTCAGGAGTTTATGTACATTGATACAAAAAACATAGGAGATATTTGCTTTAGTGTAGCATGAATCCTAGTCTCTCACTGCTCCTTCATAAACAATTTAGAGATGATATTGAAGGCTTTTACAAGCAAGCATGCTATCAAAAAAAAAAATTCAAAGGTAGTACTAAATAGCCTTGTATTCTTTTTCTTTATATAGGCTCAGAGTTATTATGAATAGTGCATCCTTTAATAAGTGTAATCAACCGTTCAAGGAAGCTACAATAAGTTTATTTTTAGCATATTATCATACTACGCATCTAAGAAGGATTAGGCAAGCTTTTAGACCTATCACTAGCAAGATCTTATGCTCCCTTTAGTCAATGGGATTTTTACAATATTGATTGAACTTTCTTTCAAGGAGAATATAGTCGTTAATATTTATAGACAGTAAGAGCCAGAATGTCAATTTGATCTATTAATACTTATTTAGAAGAAAATACGGGATTAGTTATTTATAGTAAGCTTACTGTAAACCGTGTTTTTGAATTTTTTTTTACTTATACTATCAAATTTATAAGTGACAACCACCTTCTTGACCTATGGTAAAAACTTAAACCTTCCTTTATGATTCCTAAGGTAGCAGTTTACTTTATCCTCTTCTAAGAATGTTCAGAATTTTGTAGAGACATTAAGATACATGTTATTGTATTCGCAATGGAGCCTTTAGTAGCTTGATTTTTTAATTGCTTTAACATACTATTTCACACGATCTTTTAAAAATAAACATCGACTAAAGATTACAACCACCTTTAAACAGGATTAAATAAAGTATTCATAACAGAAATGGTTTGTTGGTTTCTACCAAAGCAATGTCTTTGATGTACATATCATAGTCAACATATAGTTGTTAGAGAAAGGCTTTTACTGTTGTTTATCTTATATTTAACTACATTAACTTATAAAACTATATCAAATGATTGTATACCTAAAAGGCTCTTTTTTACATCTTCAATTGCTTTGTATTGCTCTAGCATCCGGATGATGGACTTAAAATGGACCATTATGGGCTATTGGCTAATAGAATTAGCTTTGCTTTTTTTTTGTTTTGTTTTTGTTTTTGCTGTTTACAACCATCATTTAAAAGAGCCTTTTAAGTTCAAAAGTCGATTCTATCTAACGCTGATAAGCTGATGATATTCTTAATTATGCAGTATAGATGTACTATGGTGTATATTACATAGGGTTAATAGTATTTAGTTGAATATGCTTTTTTCAAGTATCGTTGAATATAGTTCGCCACCACTGACAAACCTTGGGATGACTCTTTTGTCATATTGACTGCTCTGAAACATCGCCATTTCATATGTTTGGATACTTTGATATATTAAATAAGCTGCAAAACCTACTACATATCTTGCTTTTCTTGTTACATAAGCAATTAAAACCATTTGATACAGCAGTATAGCAAGAGTTGGAGAGGTATGGCAAAATGGTATAATTGTCAATTGAAATATTTAATTTAGAAAAGTGTAATCTCACTAATATTGTATGATTCTCTGTGTTAAATGATAGATTTGCTGAGGCAAGATCTCAATTGGCTATAATTAAAAATTGCTTCAATGTTTTAATGTGTCCAGTTTGATAAATAATTATGAATTAAACAGGAAAACTCCATATTTAAAGTGAAGAAAGCACCTGAAGCCAAACCCTTTGATGAACTTCAACTTATTACATAGAGCTTGAATCTCTGTCAATTTTATTGGGAAAAAAATATAGACAAGATTCAATTTTAATGTTTGCTTATAATGTGATCGGGAAATGGGTTCAATACAAAGCCGAATGTTCACAATACGTCCTTATCTAATTAAAAAGTAATGATTCAATTGATTTGACTTCCTTTTAAACTGAGGCTCAGTAAAGTATTTTAATGACTTAAGTGTTTTTTATGTACACAAAGCATATAACAAATAGATCATTTGGCGTGTTAAAGTTTATTTCTCAATATAGAAAATATTGCATAAGCAAATGATTGGCTTTTATTACTTGATATGGTAAATGGAAAGATGATTGATGTTGTCATTTGAAAGAATTAAAATTCGACTAAAGCATGCATTTCATATTCCGTCACCTACAGAAATTAGAGAAAGTAATCACAGTTTAGATGCAGGGTGAGAAGGAGAGGACTAGTGCAAGAACTGAGGAAGATCAAGAAGAATAGTTCGAGGATAAACTGCAGAGTCAAACCAAATATAAAAAATGCAAATACCATTCATTTTAAATAAAGAATAATCTCCAAGTATTCCAAAGCTCATTACTATAAGTTTGGTCAAGCGAGATTTTTTATAGTCAAGGAATGATTAAGAGTACGATTTAATTTTATGGCAACAAATTAACAAAGTTCCCCTGAAACAACCATCAGTACTTGATGTATACTCAGCCTGCATTAAGCAAAGCATATGCCTTGCAGATCCATACATCTAAACATATGAACTAATTCTAAATTCACTCCTTGTTTCTATAATACATCAATCTTATTCGATTTCCTATTTACATCATACGAAAGTATAATGTGGATTTTATATAATATAACCTTTGAAAAAAAGGGAATTGAAAAAAAAACTACTCTAAACTACTATAGAAGTCCATTACTCTCATGCTTCATTCTATAAAGTTTGCTTTAATTACAGTATTACTGGTCCTCGTTAATATTTGTTTATGCGAGGATATTTTAAGACAAAGTGGCGAAGTACTGAAAGTTGGCGCTTGGTTTTACTGGTCTGATTTAGCTGGGAATTTTTTTAATGCAAATCGCAGAGATCTCATTGGAACTGTTGGTGCAACAAGAGTGGCCTTATGCAACGATACAGGCAGTTGTGGTATTGGTGAAGCAGCGCAGTATGGTACAAAGTATTACATAATGGCAGAAAGCAAAAATTGTGGAGCAAGCCACATTGGTGATCCAACTTCAATTGTAGGATTTGGTGTTTCTTGTAATAAAGATTATGGTGCTCAATTTGTAGTCTTTAAATGGCATGACATTGTGTGCTTAAGATATTCAGATGCCTACGTTAATGGTAGAGAACAGATAAATCTAATGGGCACGAATTATGTAAAAATAAACAGGCCTACATGCTTACCGTTCTTGATTCACTGATTAACTATTTGGTTTTAAACTATCATATATTAATAAAATAAAAAGAAGTTTATTTTGTTCTATTTTTGAAATTTGGATTTCATTTTTCTTCTGAAGTTTATCGTAAGATCTGTTGGAAATATTTTGGTGTATCTGATCGCTCGTGGCTAAAGGTATCAAATCTGAATTGGTATAACCTTGGCGTGGCTAAAAAAAATTATCTTTGGTCCATGAATAATATGGCAATAGTACAAGAATATAAGTCTTTGACTGATTGGTATTGATTGTTGGGTATTTATTCAAGACAGGCAATTTGATGTAGCTTTCTGTTAACATTTTTGTGTTATTTAGACTATTTTTTATTTATATGTTATTCTATGTGCTTTTCCTATTCCTTTCGTTTATATTCTTATTGTATTACACTGGAATTGTAAATCTAAAATACAATGGTTATTTTATCATGTTGGCATTCTTTTGTGAACTTATAGGCTTATTACGTTAGATATCAGCTCACATTTCAGTCAACCAATTAACCCAACAGGAAAATAATATCCTCAAAAACATTTTGTGAAATCCATTATATGCTTGACACATAATAGTTGATCTTTTCGACTCTTTGCTTTCTTTGAAAAGCCCCATGACCAATATTAGCTTAGAAGGTGGTAAAAAGAATATACTTTTTTATCATTGTTTCCAAAAAGCTATATTATTACAAAAGCTTGTTTATATCAACCCTTTACAATTCTTTTAACTAATTTGCTTTCAACCAAAGTATAAAAGGGACAGACTCAGGAGCCATATTAAAAGTGAGAATACCAGTAATATATTAAAAAGGCTTGTATGTTTACTCATTTATTAACAGAGTAATCAAATCATCTGTCTTTGCTCCGAAAGAATGACTCTTGTTAAAATTGAATAATACAGAAATGAAAAGCGTTTACCCATGACATAAAACAAGAATATTACCTGAACAAGCCATTTAGTTTTTACAACGAAAAATTATTTTATTGTGACAATTGTTTTTCAAGTTCATTTTGATAATCTATACAAAGCAAATTTGTTAACGAAATGAAGAGAAAACCCAAGATTTTTTAAACAGACATACTTTGACTTTTAGTTACAACAGACTCATTGTCTTTAGCAAGAAAAAATATATTTGATGAGGGCACTTGTCGTTCATATATTTTCTAATTTGCAACTAAATGAATTGCTTGAAAAAAACTTTATAAAATAGTAACTTACAGCATTTGATTTTAGATGAGTTAATTCTGCATTAAGTACTTTTGCTTCTTGAATCTTTTTTAAAACATAAAGTAACTGTCTCATACATATTTTAGTATTACTATATGTTTACCTGTCTATGTAGAATCTCTTTATTATGAAACATTTTTATTTGTAAAAAAAGAAAGAAAAAATAACGGCTGAGGCTAAGAAGGTCTGATGTATACTGTCTGCAAATCCTTCCATATTATTCCACTTTCAAAGAGTACGAGGGACTTTTTCTGTGGATCGAATATAAGGATATCCTATAACGCAACTGCGTTTGTGTTGTATAGACGGATAAAAAATCGAGTTAATAATTGAAT
Organism: Rhizopus delemar RA 99-880; assembly: GCF_000149305.1. NCBI lineage: Eukaryota > Fungi > Mucoromycota > Mucoromycetes > Mucorales > Rhizopodaceae > Rhizopus > Rhizopus delemar. The sequence continues at coordinate 204,526 of NW_027137840.1, forward strand.
GCATCCTGATTATTGTATAAAAATACCTAATATTTTTCTCGCAACCAATTGATATTGTATGTTTATATAAGCAACTTCAGCAGACATTTTCTTTTTCCTTTTTTTTTTTTTTTTTTTTTTTTTCCACTCGATTCATGATCAGTAATAAGCTCACAAGTCTTTAGCATAAAGTATCAAATAGCACACCTTGAATTATTTATATTATAGTAATCAAAAGGACAGTAAACAATCAAACAATTCATAAAGGATATATAAATGTGTTTCAGGATATTAATAAAGCAGAACTAATTCAAAAAGTACATATTGAGCAGTAGATTTGTATTAGAGGATATTATGTGACTGAGAAAGCACTTAACTCTTTTTTTTTCTGCTAAAAAGTTTACAAGAGAAAAGAAAATATAAGTTTAATATATAGTTTTGTTATAAAATCATTCATTTGACGTATTCCAAAAAACACAGTTAAAGTGAGATCAATTATATTAATATAATCGGTAGTTAGCAAAGCGACAGTCAAATTTCTTTATAAAGTAGTTTTTTGTAGCTAAATTTTTATAGTGCATTTTGTCTGGCAACGATGTGTATTTTAAGAGTGTCCAGCTTGAAGGCATTTCCAAATGGGTTAATATTAGACTGCATTATTCCTCATCCTATCATCTGTAAACAAATAGATGAGATGAACAGCTGTATGGTGTCCTTGTCTAATGTATTCAAAAGTGCTAAATTGTCCAGAAGAACAGCCAAGAATTTTTGACTACAGTGCGATAATCATATTATAAAAAGGTCGCGCTGCTCTAAAATTCCTTTTTTTGACTTCATGGAATGACCCCAATGGCCTTTCAGATGATGTTTTGATGAAATTTTCCAGAAATATGCTATGAATCAAAGTATGAATTAGTATAGTACAAGAATTAGAAATACAAATGTGTTTCTTGTTGAGACTAAAGTCATTCGCATGAATGGCCTCAGGAAAAGCAAGTTAGATCATTACTACAAGATTAAAACTTACGCTATTCTTGCTCCATTCAGGAATAAGCTTTATTATTAGACCTATTGGCTCTATATTAAAGCTTATGGCTACAAAGCTCATTTGGAGAAGTTTTTTAAAGAAAATCCCTGATCAGATGTCTTTAAGGCAAGCGTGGAAGTATGAAATACAGTAACGAAATTATTTACCACCGAACTGTGCTAAACTTTACACAATAGCTGCAATAGAAAACTATCAAAACAAAACAAAAATGCTTAAAGCGACAAAAATCTAAGGCTCATCTGATAGAGAGCTTGTTTCGTATTTCAAGCAATTAGTAAAGCAGACTCTAAACGTCTGTGTCTGCTTTTAGTAAAAGAAACTATGATTGGGTAATCATACTTGGATTTTAAAGACTCAGATATAAATAATTAAAATGTAACACGCGGATCGAAATCAAAAAATTATTCGTCGTCTAGTAATAAATGACTTGCTCGTCCTACCTAGCAGATGTCTCTGAAAAACCTTGATTAGTGAATGTTTACTTGCTTCCAACCAGCAATGCCGCAGCCAATCAAACTCAATGTTTTATTTGCTGAAATGTATGTCGTATTTTTAGCAGCCAAGTCGTATGTTTGGAAATCATGTCGTTCTTGGCACAAAAAAAAAAATATAAATTGGGGAGAGACGCATTTTTTCTTCATGTTTGTTTTCAATTCTTTACAATTTACCATGACTACATTATTTTTATATAAAGATGGACATGGAAATGTCGTTGATGAGAATGGTGGGCCTGAGCCCATGGAGTAACAGGAAGTTTGAATACATTAAGAAACCCTTGGTTGGCTGGATAAAAATCTTGGATTTTAAACGCAAATCGCTGTATTGGCAGAAACGCTTGAATGAAAGTTAAACATGTAATTCATACTTGTCTAAAAATTTCTCAATAAGTTTTAAATCATCATTAGATAACAAGCTTGAAATAATGATGACCCTTTAGGTTTCATCAATAAAAACCCATTGATCCATGCTTATTAAAAAAAAAGACATTCATAATAAATCACAGTATGACATTCTAATATAGAAAATACTTGTTAATTTATATATAATATACATATAAACTGGATATGACCCTACAATCATCGTTAGTCTCTCCATGTAATTTTATTTTTATTAGGGGTTCATAGCACTGGTGCTGGCATTCATGCTGGTTCAGGATGAATGTAAAAAAGCACAGGAATGACTTTATTTTCTAGTTCTCATGATAATTTTTCATTATTTTGCTATTTTTGCACTTTCCCTGGCATAGTGTTTAATGCTTTGCTGGGCTGCAAATGAAGAGATTTTGTACATCTGTTTGGGTTTCTGGAGACAGCATCCAGCGCGCTGGCCTGTTGCTATTCAACTTCTTTCAAATAAAATTTGGTTGCAAGTTGTTGGCAGAATTGCTTGGATAACTCGGATATGAAGTTATAATTGCTTAATATATTGTCATTTTCCATTTTAATTCTACAAATGTGCGTTCTGAAAAAGAACAAAGGATACATATTTATAAATTCTACAATTTCAAATAGAGCGTACTGCCATATCCAGAATCGGAGTGAAATTAGCCTGAAATCGGTTAGGAACAACAAACTGTCCAGTATAGACAATTATTGGTCGAGAGCATGTAAGCTGAGATTGATTTCTGCCGATTGGTTACCAAGCAAAGAGCAGTAAAAAGATTATGATTTTCGGTTAAATATTACAAAACAAGTAGTTTGTAACATGTGTTTTGTTTATTTAATTTCAAATGTCCAATTGCATGTTTCTTAGCTGTAAGCTGTAAGCTTATATGCCATTTGATAAATAAAAGTATATATTATCTGTAACCCATGTCATTTGTGCCATTGTATAACATGAAGCACACGCTTGTTCACGAATGTAAAAAAAAAGAAAAATCGGGGAACTAAAACTTTAATCAATTAACCTCTTTTGCTAGATTCCAAAAATAAAAAAAAAATTGTTATTTTTACTTCTTTTCCACTTCTTTCTCTTTAGCAAATGAATCATTTTGAACAGCATAGTTCAGTGGAAAATCAAGTTGTCCCGCCGCCTCTTCCTATTCATCAACAAAAAGCAACGCCTTCTCCAACACCCACTGTAAAACCTAATGGGGATTTTTATTCAGAAAAAATAGATGGTTAGACAATATAAAAAGTGTTATTGAAAGAGAAAGAGAGAAAAAGAAGACTGATTATTAAGATAGATTCACATTACAATCAGATTGAAGATGGAAACAATAGAAAGAAAAGACGCATGGAGAATAGAAATGGCTGTTTACGATGTTTATGCTGTGCTTGCTGTCTTCCTGCTTGGGCAGCGGGTATTGTATGGTTCATTATTATTGCTATCATTATTGTCATCATTGTACTCGCTACGATTGCCGGTACATTTGTGATGCCGACGGTCAACATGGCAGGAGTATCTACAAGTCCAGCCGGTGGAGGTTCACAGATCACGATTTCCGGAGGCACTTTCAATATCAATTTTGGATTAATAATTTCTGTTAATAATCCAAATATGCTTAGTATTGATTTGACAGAACTGTCAGCTACTGTAAGTCCATTTTATGATAAATATATTGTTTTCTTATATAAACTACAGGCTTATTACCCGAATCAAAATGGAAAAGGACACACCAAGATAGGAGGAGGATACTTAGCAGAGCATTTTGTGCCAGCTTATAGTAATGATAACTTTACATTTCCATTTGCTATAAAATATAATCCGGCACTTGACACAGACCAATCTGTTTTAAATGATTTGGCAAGTAAATGTGGATTAACAGGAGAAGAAAAACGAGATATCACTGTGGATTATACAATTCATTTGGCTGCCAAAGTATTGTTTATCAAAATTCGCCCAACAATTAGTTCCTCTGCAACATTTCCTTGCCCGATCAGTTCAAACGGTGCAATTGATGGCATTGGTGATGGAACACTCTCTGGTTTAGATTAGTTCATTGTGTATATTATTATATCATTTTTTTCTTGTATAAAAATTGTTTTTTATTATTTATTTCAAGGCTTTAATCCATAAATCAAAAAAAAAAAAAATGACGAAACATTTAGTGTACTATCTGTGATTCAAACCTGTTGATCATTTAGCTTATATTTAAACTACTAAGGATCGCTTTTTTTTTTTTTCTTGGCAAATAGCTTACTTTTGCTGACGACTTTTTATAATCCGTTGGGGTTAGTGACATAATAACCGGTCGATCTTGTAGATATTTAAATATAGTAAATTACTTAATGTGGAGGAGAGAGAAGGAGAAGAGATTACTGCTTTTTAAAATATGACAGGAAAGTAATATCATTCGCTATTAATGTCTCATGATGTAACTCATTTGTTTGGCGTCGATCCATTACTACAGTAACTGTCGTTCTCTTTAGGCAAACAGGAAACTCTTTTTACATATCAAATCTTGTTACCTTCTTGCTCCGATGACTTAAAATGAAAAATCATTTAAAAGGTTTAAGTTTTTAATGGTAATTTTAAGATATTATTCTTTAGATTATCGATAGTGTAAATTGTTGACATATTGAATTATGAAGGGACAAATAGATTATTAGTAGAAAGTTAAAGCATTGAAGTATAAGGAATAAGCTTTCTTGTGTGTATCTGATGTATTTCTATAATTATTATTATTTTTAGCCTTTTTGGCATCATAATTATAAGTTGATTTATTATCTTGATGGATCGAGTACTCTGTTTGTGTAAGGTATATGCTATTTTAAAAGAGCTATATCATTTATTAAGCAATCATTTGAAAAGCGCCCAAAAACATATTTATTTACAACATTTCTACAAAAAAAAGTACTACATGCCCCTTTGAGTTAAATAAACGCGATTTTATGCTTTTAAAGCATGTACACATTATTAAAAGAAATGGTTTAAATGAATAATTTGATCAGCTATCAAATGTATGTTAAGTTGACAAGAATGGATCCTTAAATTCTGTTACATGTTTCATACATAAATAATAAGTTCTCACCCCCTTTAAGAAATAAGCAATGTTATTATTATTATTATTCAAATGGAGTAAATATGTTTTGCATTTTGTTATTATTTACTTGTACTTTCAATAGTCAGTCAATGATCTTAGTGCGTTACTCCTAAAAATGCACTACATTAAAAAATAGGTTGATAATTTAAATCAAGTGCTCTAGTAGAACATAATATAATCTCGATTTACATTTCCTTTCGGTTTCTTGTTTGAAATTTGAATCTTTTGGTTTTTATATTTCAAATAGTTTGACCTTGTGTACTTTTTTTTTATGCTTTTATGTCCTTCCTTTCCTGAAATATTATAACTTTGATCTTTAATCAAGTATTATATCATTTAACAGAAGGGATACAAATAAAACCATCTTTGAATTTGGATATTATTGAGCGCATTTCATTTATTATATGACCTACAGGCTTTCTTCACATTGGGTTATCAAAGTAAGGTTCCTTTTTAAGAGATGTTTAGATTGGTTCTCTAAAGTAAATCACAATATCAATTTTTGGATACTGCTTCTTTCTTCATTGCGCATATAATCACTATCAATCAAAACAGAAAAAATCAATCAGGGGTTGCTTTATGTACAAAAATTGTATTTTACAGTTAGCGTATGCTTTTATGAATGTAAACTTTATAGTGGAATATATCTGACCTATGCATAGTCCTATCATTGTCTATATCTAATCAATTTTTTCTTATTGAAATCGATTGGTTTACACAATCGTCTTATCAAACCACTTTTTTTTTTTATGAAAAACAAGTGGCACAAAATACTCGATATGATTGGCTGTCAGTTCATAAGTTTGATAAAAAATGAGTCACTAAACCCAACCTTTTTTTATACCAATGAAAAAAATGTACAACACCTTCGTTTTCTTTTTTTTTCTTAAACAAAAATGAAGTACAGATCTACTCGTGGACAAGCCAAAAATTATAGCTTTGAAGAAGCTGTCATGGCCGGTCTTGGTCCTGATGGTGGTCTCTTTATCCCTCAAGCTATTCCCAGTTTACCTCAAAACTGGCGTCAAGCATGGTCCAACTATACTTTTCAACAACTCGCAGCCGAGATTTTGTCCTTGTACATTGACGATTCCGAAATTCCTCGTGCCGATCTTGAAAAGTTGATTGAACGCTCTTATGCCACTTTTAGATCTAGTGATGTTACACCTTTAGCTAAGATCAAGGATGGATTCTATGTAATGGAGCTTTTCCATGGACCTACCTTTGCCTTCAAGGACGTAGCTCTTCAATTTGTTGGAAACCTTTTTGAATATTTCTTGGAACGTCGTAACAGACAAGAAACCAAAGAAGGCCATGTTCACCGTCTTACTGTAGTCGGCGCCACCTCTGGTGACACTGGAAGGTAAGTGAGCTGATTTATAAATTTCGTTAAGAAAGCCAACAGGACTTTAGTGCTGCTATTTACGGTCTCCGTAATAAAAAGAATGTGTCTGTCTTCATCCTCCATCCTCGCGGAAGAGTCAGCCCTATTCAAGAAGCACAAATGACCACAGTCTTGGACGCCAACGTACATAACTTGGCTGTCGAAGGTACCTTTGACGACTGTCAAGACATTGTCAAGAACTTATTTGGTAACAAGGAGTTCAACAACCGTCATCATCTGGGTGCTGTCAATTCTATCAACTGGGCTCGTATTTTAGCACAGACCGTTTACTATTTCCAAGCCTATTTCTCTCTTTTACGCTCATTGAACTTGGATCCTGCTTCTCCTGAAGCTGAAGCCATCAAATTTGATTTCTCTGTTCCTACAGGTAACTTTGGTGACATTTTGGCTGGTTATTATGCCTACCGTATGGGTCTCCCTGTCAACAAGTTATTGATTGCTACTAATGAAAATGATATCCTTTACCGTTTCTTCCGTTCAAGTGCTTATGAAAAGCAAACAGGTTCTGATGGTGGTGTGAAGGCTACTTTGTCTCCTGCAATGGACATCTTGGTCTCTTCCAATTTCGAACGTTTGCTGTGGTACCTTGCTCGTGAGACAGACAGTGACGAAGGAAAGACAGTGAATGAAGAGTTATGTGATAAGGCTGGACAGACAGTAGCTAGCTGGATGCAAGAATTGAAAGAAAATGGCGTATTCAAAGTATCTGATCAAGTTGTGCTCAAGGCACGTGAAATCTTTGATGCTGCTCGTGTATCCGACCAAGAGACATCCAATACCATTCGCGAATACTATGAACCTACTGGTGACGTGAAACCCTATGTACTTGATCCCCACACTGCTGTTGGTGTTGCAGCCGCTAATGAATTGATTGAACGTGAACAGCTTAGGTCTTACCCTGCTGGATCCGATATCTTGATCTGTTTAGCTACAGCTCATCCTGCTAAATTCTCCGAAGCTGTTGAAAACGCTCTCAAGACAAACCCTCATTTTGATTTCCAAAAGGATGTATTACCCACTGAATTCATTGGTTTATTAGAAAAAGAACGTAGAGTAACCTTTGTTGAACGTGCTGAACCACAATTAGTGATGAATGTTATTGAAACCGAGTTGCGCAAGGAGGGTATCACATTTTAATTTATATTTTTGTGTATAGAAAAATATTTTTTTTTATTTCTAAATAAAAAAGGATTATTGTTTATGTGTATTTTCTTTTGCACCAAGAGGTACATCATCATCTTCGTCTTCATCATCATCACCGAATTGAGAGCTTCCAAACATTTGTGATTGATTCCACATGGGATTATACTGGCCATATTGTTGCTGCATCAACATCATTGACATGTGTGGGTCCATCATCATGGGCATCATTGGCATATTCATCATTGGATACATCATTGGTTGGCCCATCATGCCCATCATAGGTGGCATTTGACCCATCATGGGCATCTGTGGGTTATTCATCGGCATTTGTGGATTATTCATTGACATCTGTGGGTTGCTCATAGACATTGGTGGATTATTCATAGGCATGTTTACCATAGAGTTCATCATCGGTTGATTTATCATGCCTGAGCCCATCATAGGCGTCTGCTATGAATCATAAGCATAAAATAGATGGATCTTTTTTTTTTCTATTACCTGCATCATCTGTTGTTGCTGCGCTCTTTGTTCCATAAGATATCTTTCTCTTTCTCTTTCCAATATACGCTCTTTATCGAACATTCGACTCTTATTAGCCTCCTTTGTCTTCTTTTCATGCTCAATTTGCGAGATCATGCCTACCAAACCAGCGCGAGGCTCAGGTGGTTTATTGGGCACTTGAATCAAAGGTTGACCTGTGGCTCTTGCATAACCTTCTTGGTCACGAGCAGATGGATAGTCGGGTCTGAATGTGTCTAGTAATGAATTTTGAGTAGCGAAATGATCGCCTAGTTGAGGAATGACGGGTCCATCTTCTGTCATCGGTGGGTATCCATTTTCATAATATTGTTCAGTATCGTACATTCCAGTATAATGTTCATCATAGTTATGATTGTATGCAAAATTCTGTCTTGATTGATGAATAGGCACATCGTCATCATCACTGTCATCATAACCAGCCTCTTCTTCTTCTTCTTCTTCTTCTTCGTCTTCTTCAGAGTCACTAATACTGATTTGTGTTTGTGTTGTTTTTGGTCGTGGTAACCTTGGCTGTGGTCTTGTTTTTTTATTATTCTGTACGTTCTCTTCTTCCTCACTCTCTGCGGCTGATTCAACTTTTTTTGAATGTTGGCTTAAAGATGTGTTTGTTTGATTCTTTTTTTCAATATCCTCTAAAATACTGTTTCTAAAGCTACCTTCTTCTGTTGTTGATAAAGTAGGCAAGCTTTCTTGTGTCGTTTGTGGTTTTTTATTGTTAAAGATTGAATCATTATCACTATCAGACTCCTCTTCCTCTTCCTCTTCATCCTCATCATCGTCGCTAGCATAAGTCATTCGACCTTGGTTTAATTTTTGTTTTTGTTGCTGCTGCTGCTGCTGCTGATATTGTTGTTGTTGTTGTTGTAGTTGTTGTGGCTGATTTAAACTTAACGAGGATGAAGGCACAGCGGACATTCGTTGTGATACAGGCCTTTGTTCACTCATGATGGAATGGCTACTGCTATTGTTGACGTTACCACGTTCAGGTATTTGATGAATTAAGCCCACCCCTGGTTGACGTACATTACTAAATCTTTGCTGTCTTTGTTGTGTAATTTTGTGTTGTAAAATGGATGCTAATTGAGAGTTACTAGGTAGTTCAGCTTCTACATTATGACGAGTTAACACATCAGACAAGTCCAAAAAGAGAGATGCATCATTCATAAATTCGGCAAAGTTGAGCGACTGACTATTGTTGACATCATCTAATAAACGAGCTGGTCTTCCATACAATTTGAATACATCACATGTTGCAACCATCCACTGTACCAATTCCTTGGGTGAAGAAGACATGATCCACGCACTCGATGATTTTTCTTGATCTTGCAAAACACCTTCTATTTTGAATACAGTTGTTGATTCCATTAGTTGAGGTGATTCAGGATAAATAGTATATGCTTGTACAACATGTGTCATAGTGTATAATGGTGCTTTGGCCTTTTTGGATTCATAAAACGAGATGCGTTCAGCTTTGGCAGATTTCTTTCCAAACAATTTCATGCCATCCTTTTTATCTGTCACAACGGCCCAATATTTTTGCCATTCTGTCATACCTGAGAATCTGACCTGTACCGTTCCTTCCATCTTATTGATGGGTTTAGCAAGGTACTCTGAGTAACTTGGCAAAGTTATGAGTTTTTTTGTATAAATTTCTTGCAATTTGCAACATTCAAAGCAAGATAATCGAATTGCACAAGCCCACTTGATCAACAAATCTCTGTCAGTCGCGTCAAACAAGAAGCGGTTGGCACCTGCTGAATTGAGTGAAAAGACATGTTCTCGATCAGCACCAGTAAATATGTCGACATTGGCATCAACAATATGAATGTATTGGGGCATCACTTCACTTTCTGATTGAGCATCCCATAATGCTAATACAGGCCCACAGAGCTCCATGTACCATTTAGACCACTGAACTTCACCAAAAGGTTTACCCTCGACTGTCAAATCATTTTTCTTATAGATGTAGCCTTCCATATACACCTTTTGTGAATAGTTTTCGTATAAACCTTGAACTGTACGCATATCAGCATTATTAGAAGGAGGAGGAAATTGAGGTGCTGGTTTGACAAAGTGGGCTGGTCTTATATTACTTTTAACAATAGAAAACCTTGGATTGGAGAGTGGTTGATCGTCATCAGATTCACCCGAATAGTTGTCAGCCTTTAAACGTAAATTACTCATCCCATTTGTAAGGGAAGCTTCTTCTGAAGTAATCATTCTATTTGCCTTTTTGTCAATGACAATACGAAGGAAATGAGTCGTATTACATACCTTCTCTCCCTAGTTGAGTTGAATGAGATGAAGAAGAAAAAGGGAGTAAAGAAAAAAGGGTGATTATTTAAAATTAAACAACGCACGTGATCTGAGTTTAAATAAGCATGCTGAATACTGAGAACGGAAGGACCCTTTGTAAAAATCCTGCATCAATAAAAAAAATTACATTATTACTTGTTAAGTTTTTCGAGATAATTTAATGATTTTTTTATTAAGATTGCCTATATTGATTTGCCTAGAATTTTAAGTTCAGACTACTTGATTTTATAGACTGATTCGCTTATTTCATAGACACAAGGTACATCGTAGAGAATAAATGATTGAAAATTAAATGAGAAAGCTCGAAATGTGGTTCACAATCAGAATTTATTTTCTAGAATTTAAAAAGGTTTTGAAGCATCATAATAGATTATGATTATATCAGTAACAGATGTATTGGATCAGCCATAATTAATATGAAAGCAAGGTTTTATTTATAAACAGACTTAATTTCTATTGTGTGAAGATGGTAACGTTACGACTTGGTAGTGTAACATATTAAAAAATAAAGAGCCGCGACGTACTAAACCTTGTTTTCAACTTGGCAAATTTAGCGCAAAGTATCTGAACCTTACATACATTTAATATGGCAAGTTACTTGAGCTTATTATAATTAGTGCTGCTATTAACTGGAGAAAGAGGTAACTATATCAAATTAGGAAAGACACCATGCACAAAAAATCAAAAGGCTGGTTTAAGGCTGGTGGCAAAAGTGAACTTCATTTAATATGATAGTTTCCAACATCAAGATCAAGAAGGGAGGAAGATACAGTAGAGACACGATAGAAGATGTCTACAAAGCGTTATCAGAAGGGGGGGAATCTCCTGAGAAGAACAGCATAAGAAAGCACCAGAAGAGTAGCCTAGTGCCAAGTGTATGACAAGCTACAAAATAAAAAAATAATGCAAACAGATACAAATGCTAATAATAACTTGAGCTTTATGGATACATTATGTTAATATTAAAAATGGTATTGAGGTAGTTATCATCGTCAATATCCGATTTATGTATTACCAACAACTTTAGAAAGCGTGCTGTTTTGCTGGTTAATGGTAGTAATAAAATTAGTTTTATAGGCGAAAATTGAACAATCATTTTTACATTGAAAGTGTGCTGGCTTTATATATGCTTATATGTTTGAGATCAAAAACTTTTGAAGAAGCTGAAAATTTTACCATTCTTTTGAAGGAATTTCCTACTGGAAATAGATCTAATTTTGAGAATAGGTTGATAGAATCAGAATAAGCATCTCTGAAGTCATTTTTGCATGCTCTTTTCTGCTCAAAAGCATTCACGGCCATTATGATCGAAACTAGCCTATTACTCTAATCGACAATACTGTAAAATTTGTCATGAAGAGGTACATACCCCTAGCTTGATCGTTTTTAGAAGTGCATGTACACTTGTCTGTTTTTTCTTTCTACTTTCAAATTGAACACATATTTAACCACGTAGGTATAGTTTAAGTGGTAGCTTGCTTTAATTTTTTATAGTATACGCGCCTCACAAAATTAGCAAACTTTGGTGGATGAAAACAAACAATAAACAAAACATGTAATGGTTGTATCATTCAATTTGTAGCATTAATTAGTATATAAAACTAGGAGATGTGGTCTGTAATACCATAAGGCATACTTGTTCTTGTCAATTTTTTCTTTTAACTGACTAATTTCTCTTTTTCGTTCTTCTGCAGAGTGAGGTGGAGATAGGAAAGATTTTTATTGACGTAATTACATGATTTTTATCAGAAATAATCATATAGCCTTCCAAGTTTAAAGAACAAGGAACTGGCCGTAGCATAAGAAGATGAAACCGTGTTTAGATGAATAGCCTTTTTGCTTTTCTCCCTCCTACTGTAGTGTATTTAGATACCCTCATTGTGAACAATGGTTGCTAGGAAATAGTATTCTCTTTGTTACGATTGATATAATTGCTTAACAATCCAGGAATAGCAGGATGCTCTCTTACTTTAATACATCGTTCATTTCCATGGCTCGAGTGAGTAGATAAATGACTAATAAAATGTGGAATAAAAGCAATAGGAATATTTTATATTTCATAAACATAATTTTTTTTACATTTTCTTCTATACAAAGCCAATTTTGATATAAAATCAACATACTTGAATGCTGAAAAAAAAAAAAAAAAGAAGAATATCATGAAGCAAAGAAAATAAAGTTGATTAATAATAATAATAAAAAAAGATCTGCTAAATAGGAGAAGTTCAACTATATTTCATTCAATTATAGAGCGAGTAGAGCACAGATGCAGTGGTTTTATATGGCCTACTGTGCAAGAATATAGACTCAGCAAACTACAGAGTTGTTATTGAAGACTACGATTACCAATAGATTTTGAGCGGCATGAAAAATGAGCAAAAACCAGTGTGCAAAACGATTTCAGCAATCTGAGTGAAAATTTATTTTAAATGTCAAAAACCCCAACATACACACATTATATCATGCACACAAAAATGCTTCTTATTTTACTTTATTTTTATACGTTTAAATATGACTACGCCCATTCCTGATCCTATTGCTGTTGATGGCGCTTCTATTTCAGCTTATATGAAGGAACAAAAAAGTAACCAAATAAACGTTTTTAATTCCAAGTTCAAGAGAGATCTAACAAAGTGTTTTTAAAAAGGTGCCAATCTAGCTCTTGTAAAGCATTTCGCAAAGCAATCTGATGCTGTCAGTGCTACTTTTAAAGGTCTCAACTCTAGCGGATTTATAATAATTTACACAACACCAGACAACAAAGAGCATGAGGCATTTATTGAATATAATGTATCTATTACAAAAGTAGAAGACGTATTACCCGTCTTAAGAGCAATGACAAAAGAAGCTGAAGAAAGTGTGGGAATGGTAAGAAAAAAAGATTGCTTGTAGAGTGAAATGGTCTCAGTTTTATTTTTCTGTAGCCAAACTCATTGACCGGTTTACCGCCTTTGAAAGCTGTCAAGAGTGCAACTGAAGTACAGAAGGCTCAAGAAGAAGAAATAGAAAGACTACACCACCACAATTCATCCAAAGAAACCAAAAGTAATGCTTTGGATGTATTTTATCCAGCTGATTTACACTGGCAAGTGCTGATAGCACTTGGCCTTGGTACCAATGCATTACTGGCTTATGCCTCGGATGAGTTTTTGCGTGAAAATGTGCCTTCCTTTCTATTCAGCATTCGACAAATTCTTACGGCTTCGTTGATCCGAAAAATCTTTCAGGGTGCTTTGATATGCCATGCAACAGAGGGGTTGATTGCTTTAAGTATTTGTTTGAATAGGAACTGCTATAGTGTTTCGAATGTGTGCAAGTGGACTGTGAGCACTACATTGTTTGGCGCGGCATCAATGTCAAAGCTTCTTGATCAGGGAAAAAGAATTAGATCTGGTCATTAGAAATACATGTATATACTTCCACAACGCTTTCTATATATCTTCAATAAAAAAGAAAAAAGGATTTCATTTGTATTCAATAAAATCATCAGTTTTTGCATATTCATATCTTTTCCTGGTCTATTGACTATTAAAACAGTAGAATCAAAATGTCTATACTTCATGGTTACTTCATATCTTAAACATACACGAGGCTGCTTATTTTTATTGCCAAGAATCAATTCAATTGGAGTATTCATTGCCCTTTTTTTCTCTGCAAGCTTGTCAGTCTTTGATGTATTTTAAGAGTAACATCCTTATTAGGTTTTTTTTTTTTAGCAAATGCAGTATGATGTCTTTTTATATTCTTATTTGCAAACTTACAAATCTTAATTTATTCTAGTTTGGTCACTTGTGAGTTGCTCTTGCTATTTTTTGATTAGATCAAAAGTATTCATTTTTTGCATCATAAATAACTTGTAGTTCAGAATAATTCTGATGCATTCTGCTATAACAACATATGAATGATGAAATGTCTAGCAAAAGATGAGATTAAAAATAAAGACATCCCCTATGTAAGAGAAAAATATGTCAATAGAGGTAGTCCAGTGCATAGAGCCATGACGAGCAACCAAGTCTTAAAATCATTTATTCGGGATTATTTTTAATGACAGCATCTTAATAAATGAACTTATCTGGGAAAAAAAAAAAAAAAAAAAAAAAAAAGAGGGGGGCTTCTTTATTGCTGATAACTTTATAAATGTAAGTGACATACGGTTGATAAATAAAATGTCTCAGAGTTTTTGGAGTATACAATAGAATTATTAAGTGTTTTAGTAAAAATAATGAAACAGTCCTTTATTATAAAGTATTCATCAATGACTTCTCTCTCGTTCTTTGAAACTTTCCTTCGGTTACTTCCCCCACTGTTTTAAATGTTTGTCATAGTTCTTCTTCGTACGGCTTGTCATAACTATTGAACTTGGTCAAGTCTGATCTGCCAATATGTTCAGCTTGGTAATTCAACCGCTACACAAACATCTCTCTTCGCACTCTATCGCTTGCGAATGGAGCCACTGGCCTATCAGGCTTAAACTCGGCTTCAATTTGATGCATTTTTTCATGTGAAGGGATGTGCGCATTGTTGCTTTAGACTCTAGCTATAGTTTTCGCCTGTATATCAAAATATGGGCTAAGGCTAAAAAATCGAGGCATAGAAACAAAGCAAAAGGTTGGACCTGACATTAAAAAGGCATCATGATACACATTCACAGAACAGCTAGGTCCAAGAACAACATGACCTTCTGGTACATCTGCATAGAAAAGTCCTTCTTTAATTGGCTGCCGGTCATCCTTAATAACCAACTGCTTCATATAACCGAGTGAGTGAGTCTCCAGTGCAGAAAATAATCTGATTCACCTCTTTCATCACAGATCCAACTTCAAACGTAATGCCACCATCTACTTTTCCGTCCGGATTTGAAAATGAGGTAATAACAGGCTTGATAGCAGCGTCTTTCGGAATCAATTGTCTGAGTACATTGTCAATAGGGTTAAGAGAGACAAAAGGTCCCTTGATAGAGATTGTGATTGGTTTTGCAAAACCCTCAAGAGATCTTGCAATGTCCACACCCGAGACTCTACCCCCTATGAGTAATACTCTCTCTCTCTTTTTTTTTTTTTTTTTTTTGAAAAGGAGGCAGAATTAAAAAATGTGGCTCATGTTTAAGGTGTGTTCATTATCTTATCTTCCGGCTGTCTGGACTGCTTAGAATGCATCACTTTTTCTGGCCATAGCTTGTTATATTCAGCAAGATTCTTCATGTCAGATATAAAAGGGACTTGGTGCATACCCGATACCGCAACCACAGCGTCAAGTCTTTCTCTCCATTTCGTCTCTCTGACACACCCGTTTGGATACCGTTTGCATTGACTTCATGCAAGTTCCCAATTGTCTTCTGCGGTCTTGATCACTTGATCTACGCTTGTATCAAACTCCAACAAGGGAAGCAAACGAAAGAGTGTCTGTGTAGCGCTCGAAATAGGCCAATACGCTTTTGTGAGTCGTGAATGCAGATGTTCCTTCAGGAAATGGGAAATCTGGAAAGACAACTTTCTTTATGGGTATGTTTGTCTGGAGGTCACGGTAGCATCCAGAAGGAGGAATCTTTTTTAACAGTAGCTCATCCATTTCTGGTATGACCTTCATCACCCTTTGACCTTTGGATCCTTCAGAAAGTACTTTATTCAAGGCTGTCATATTTGAAAGTAATGCGATCTGTAGGCACTTTTGATTTTAGAGGAAGTGTAGTCGAGTATTTCCTTTGGGGTCAAAAAGCATGTGAAAATTTCGGATGCTCATTTTCATTTCTACTTACCATAAACCGCCAACAGAGCTGTTCCTCTCAAACACCTTGACATGCATACCAACATCTTTTAAATGACGAGTACTACAAAGCTAGCAAACACGAAGACAAAGGATAAATTGTTTGGAAAAAAAAATCAGTGTCAGCACCAGGATTTCAGTATCTATGTTTGATCTTTTACTTTATTTCAAAAAAAAAAAGTCATTCCAAATATACCACACTGGTCTGTAAGCTTTATGACGATGAGAAGACGATCTCATTGCTGCTGGTTATTATGAATTATGCATAAAGAAAATTAATGATGATGAAATAACGCAACCTATGATTTTGTTTAAATACTTATGGAGACAGTGGATAGCTTATAGACAGCAGCTCGACTGCAAAGAAAGTTCTCAGTTTCAAGGGTCTTGCTAGATGTTTATACACAATCTTATGTTGGCAATCTGTATGAGCAAAAACTGAAAGGACTGATTATCTTGAACAAACGAAGGCCTGTTGTTTTATTGAAGGAATCCTTTAAGCAACAGGGTCTTTTTCAAGACAAGCTAGCATACTTGGAAATAATTCAAATTGGGCTTATGTTCAGCATCTATACAAGAGTGGTAAATTCAAACAGTATACATCTCCTTTTTTTTTTAGCATGCATGAGAAAGAGACCCAAAGAGATCCATGTTTGAAGATGATTACTATAGGACATGATGGGTAATATAGGGCATTCAGGGATCCCGACCAAGTACTCACTGATACTTGTAAATGAGATTAAATGCGCAATGATTTGTAACATGAAAAGAGATCATGGTTATTATGATTCCGATGGTCGATCTTTCCATATATACTGTAGTATATATGGGAAGGTGTACAATTTGTAATGGATGTGATACAGGTGCTTTGATCTTTTTCCTTTTATGTAAATTTGGGTGCTCTATGATTTCTAATGTTATAAGGAGACCATAGTCACAACCGGGCAGTAAGAAAAAAGATGAGGGTTCTTGTAAAACGTTCGCTGTTTGGATTGTCATGAAAATTATTCTCATGCGACGGGACGCGATAACCCTAGTACTAGAATGACAGAATCAGCAAAACAAGTGACGATCAATGATTGTCAAGGTTGCATTCGTCATTCTCGGTTATTTCTTAAAACCCTCTTTGATCCTTTGTGTCTATGCTTTGATCCATAAACAAAATAAATTCATACGCGCAAGCATCAACTGTTTTGATGTGCGCTCTGACATTTTTTTTTTTTCTCAGCTTTGCAAAATAAAAACCAGATGTGTGATTTCAAGCAAAGGTACTGTATGTGATTTGTTCAAAAGTGACTTTAAATTTTTTTTTTTTTCCTTTTTTTTTTTTTTTTTTTTTTTTTTTTTGGTTTCATTTTTGACTAAAACTGTAAGTAAAAGGAAAAGAAATAAGGGGATACTTTTAAAAAAACTTGTACAAGCAAAACCTTTTTTTTTTCTTTTTTTTAAAAAAAAAGGACTTTTCTGATAATAATAATAATAGTAAAAGAACTTAGCTTATTTTTTTTTTAGTAGAGGAAAAAAAAAGGGAACGCGAATAGTGGGAAATATGAAAAGAAAGCATAATGAAGCCAATCAAGACCCCTCTAATCTCAGCCAACGTATAACTATCGACGGCCATACTCCCAGAAATCCAAAGCCTCAATTATGTCTTTTACGTACTGAATCACAGTTTGTAGTTGGCAGACAACGCTCTACTGATTTAAAGGGCATCCTGACTGAGCTCATTGAAGAATTCTATCCTCCTTTGGTCTGTGCTATCTGTCTTGATGTTTCTACAACTCGTGCTGATTCCGATATGCATTTCAAGGCCAAGCATCGTGGTGAAAAGGCGTTTGAGTGCTTGGGTCATGATTGCCAACAAGCTTATTCAAGTAGAAGCGGATTAAGATATCATCTTTTGACGAACCATCAAGTCACTGGAGATAGAGGGTACGCTGCTTGTATGAATTGAAAAAAAAAAAAGATTTTAAAAAAGAAATTTTGTTACGTAGAAGACCAGGAACAAGTAGAGCGAGCAAACAAAAACCAGCTGTTACTGCAGTAGAGGGGGCATCAAAGAGAGCACATGTTGAGACGAAAGAGAGCAATCATGGCACCAGCACAAAAGGAAAGAAGGGGCGTTCGTTGACTGCAAGAAAAAACAATACTCCACCTGCCACTACCAATTCTACTGGATTAACTGCAGCTCTTCAGAAAAGGCTTGATGAACTATATCCTGTCACTGCATGTCCATCGTGTAAAGAAGAGTTTAGTAAAAAGACACATGTTATAAGACATTTGGTCGAAAAACATCATGGAGAAGAACACTACCACTGTTTTGTATCAGAGTGTAAGCACACCAAGAAATATGTTACGAGAGAAGGACTGATTTATCATTTGGTTAATTATCATTATGATTCTTAATCATCACCCTTTCTCTCTCTCTCTCTTTCTCTTTCTATTTATCCCTCATTCTGAATAAAAACTATATTCCTTATTGTAATATTAGTATTTATTAAATAAAATGAATAATGGCCCAGATGATCAAGACTGTAAGAACCATTCCACCATAAAATATCCATTTATCTTGTGCTGAACGTCTTTCAATGTACCGTATCACATTTTGAGAGAGTCCCAAATAATTTGCAGTGTCCAATATCTTTTTTTGTGTTTTCTAAAACAAAGTCCTTTCACTCTTCCCTTCCTCCCTTTATGATTTTTTTTTTTTGTTTTTTTACCTTCAAGATATTGTGTTGATCCGTCAAGTTTTCTAACAAATTTTGCGCTTGTTCAATAAAGTCATCTAGTTGTGAATCTGTATTTCTAGCAAAGGATTGCTCACGTAAGGCGAATTCATCTCTGGACAGGGGTTGATATGGATGTTCAGGCTAGATATTGGTTTAATACGACTGGGATGCTCTGTCATCCTATCCTTACCGCATTCGCTTGTCCTCGGTTAGGTCTTCTCAGTAAACTATCTCTGTTTTGTTCATTTTTCAAGTTTTCTTGTTGTTTCTTTACAAACTCAAACTGTGTTTTCATTGCTTGTAAATCCTGTCTAAATTTACTTGCTCGTCTGTTGTATACGTGTTAAAGATTCTTTCTTTCTTTTTTAAAAAAAATTACATTTACGTCAAAGCAGTTTCCTTTTTCACAGCAATCATCTCTCTCTTTGCCAAATTTTCATAGTCGTCAATAGATCTTTGGAGTGAATTAAAAGATGCTGATATTTGACCTAAAGACAAGATGGTTATAAACAAAAGCAATTTATTTATTTTATTTACCTTGTAAACCTGCCGAGGCATCTTGTCCTGATTGAAATTCTGCATTGTAAATAAAAGAATGTTAAAAAGGTTTATTTTGTAGATGAAGGCGAGTTTACTGTCCAAGTCTCTTTGCAGTGCATGAGTTTGTTTTAAAGCATGATTATACAATGAATTCATTGAAACTATAAAACCAAGAAAAAGAAACACATGAACGGAACGTGCGCCTTTTTAAAATCATGTTTCAAAAACAGGAACACACCAGTTCACTCAGTACGCTGCCTGTGTACAGTATCGGCAGCAGTCAGTGGTCCCCCTTGGCTTCTTCTGCTGATCTGTTGCTTAGAACGTACTGTGGTTTGCTTTAAACTGAGACCAACGCCCTTCATTTGTTTTTACTAAAACGCTAACTGAAAAGAACAAGAAAGGAGGGCATGTGTCGACATGAAATGAATATTTCAAAGCAATCACTATGCAAAGAGTAGCAAGAAAAATAATAACCGAAATGCATCCGTATGTCTTTTTTAGATTTGCAGAAAAGAATTTGCTGTATGATTTAGAAGTACTGGTTAGTGTCACTCAAATAGTTCATCTGTCTCATTTAAAGATTCATTTTATCCCAATCCAATGTCTTTTATGAGCATCAATATTACTGACACTGTAAAGAAAGTCGCCCCCCTTTTTTTTTTCTTTGTCTACTTGCCACACTTCGTTTTACAATATTTGTTGAAAAGACAAGGTGATGTATAACAAGGTATTATTATGTTTTTATGAAAAAGGATTTAATGACTAGGGAAAACCAACGGAGGGGTAATAAAATGAACCTTAATTGTAGATGACTAAAGGATTTTAAAAAGTGACATTCAATCTGTTTTCTTGTTCTCATTTTACATTGACAAAAATGGAAAGAGAGCAGAAAGATGAAAAAGGTTGTTTGAGAGTTCTATCGATGTGTTGATTGTGTATGAAAGGACAAGAGAGAATAAAGGATTGAAAGGATCAGGGCAGTTTAACTTATTAAAACTGTACATGTCCCTATTAAGAAATCAAACTATTTTTTAAGCCCTTTTTTTTTTATTCTTATTCTTATTTCTTTATAGAAAGGCTTAGATTTCATTCTCTCTTTTTTTTTTCTTCTTTTTCTTTCTTTTTTCCCAATTTTAAAAAACATTGAAAAAAGAGAAACAATGGCAAGAAAACAAACAAACAATCAACAAAAAAGAAATTTACAAGAACAAATCAAGAAATTAAAAAATGAAATTGAAGAATTAAAATTGGAAAGGGAAGAAAACAAAAAGAGTGTGCTTCATTTCATGCAAGAGGCCGAGATGTCTCAAAATGAATTAAAGAGAGCGCAAGAGGTCATCTCGCAACTCACATCCCAAAAGAGTGAAAACACATGTCTTGACGCATCCCAAGAATGCTGTCATGCCGCTCCTACTGGGCTTGAAAATGAACGTTCAAGGACCGATGGGTTTGAAGGGTTGTACAAGAGCACAGAGCATGAAACGTTGGCTTTGCAAAATGAATTTTTAAAAGAAAAGGATCGATCCACACAACAGGTCATTCATGATCTCAGCCAGCGATTAGATCAAGCCAGTCTGAGTTTGAGACAGTGGCAAGAGAAATACGATGATTTATATACTTTACACGTAACAAAAAAGAAGTGGGTTGATAAAGTCAGTCACTAATCCACATTGGATACAGATGGGATTGGAAATTCAAATAAAAGAAATAGAACAAGCAAAGACAAGGGAGATCCAATTGAGATCACTCAATAAGGTAAAAAGGAACAAAATGGGTGAGAAAAAAAAATGGTCTAAAGTGTTGAATGGGTGTGTTAGGTATTAAGGAATGAGATACGTAAAATGAAACAAGCACAAGATGAATCACTGAATATTGAATACCTACGAAATGTGATTATTAAATTCTTGGAAAAGAAAACAACGAGGGTAAGACAGGATAGTACATTCAGCCAGTGTTTCATCTCATCTCGTTTTCTTAGCCACAACTGGTCCCTATTCTTTCTGCTCTTTTACAGTGCACACATGAAGATAAAACCAAATTGCATCAAATTGTACAAAACAGCATCGCTGTCTGATTCCCCCCCACTTCTTATTATTAATAATAAAACAAACCTTGACTTAAAAGACATGTTATCCACCCACTCTTCAGATACTCTCTAAGGTGGACACTCTTTTTCCACAGATGAGGTTTATTTAAAAAAAGAAAAGGGTATGGGGCTTGAAGGTTTTCTTTTGGGTGGATATGTAGTTGAGAGTACAAGACGGTTGAGGGGGAATAGATGGAAAGGATCACTTTCTTCTTCACCCTCATCTTCATCATTTTCCTCTCTCTTTCTTCTTCTGTCCAAGCTGACACCTTGGATGTTCTGCTTGGAATGCGAGTACGAATGATGTTCTCTGCCAAACAGTGCATGCTCTTTTGTATTGAATGCTTCTCTGCTAAAGTAAGTGTAAAGAGAGTGACAAGGTTTGGAGTTCAACAGAAAGAGGAATTCTATCCGACAAAAAGAACGGTTCACTGTACCATTCAAGAACAACACCTGATGACAAGCATAAAGTTCTTTTTTTTTTTGATAGGTTCATTTGTCACTGTGGCCCGCCCCCCCCTCCTTAACTACTTTTTCTCTCCTTTGAACAGAATGGGCTGTAGGCAAACAAACAAAAAAAAAAAAAAAGAAGGGGACAAGATGCATGTTTAACTTGCATTGTTGACTTGATGTCTTGTTCACAAGATACAGTCTAATTTAGAAACCAATAAAAGACAATGAAGCTTTTTAGGGTCGTTTTTCATGTGAATAATCCATCTTTCTATATCGATCCATGAGGATAAAGGAGTACAGCATACGACTTTTCGAAATGATCGTTGACATCCCCCCCTTTTTTTTTTGTGTGTGAAAGGAGAGGAAATAAAGATAGATTGGAATGAAATTAAAATCATTGACATCCAAAAAAGAACCTTTTATCGCTCTTTTCAAAGCAAAAGGATTGGTTCAAAAAAAAAAAAAAGGGTGACACGACTTGAAGATGAAAGGACATTACATCATTTGACAATCAATGAGTCTCTCATAAACTAAACTTGATTAGGAGAAATGAACCAAGAGGCTGTTACTTGCACACAATGAATTCTGTGATACAAATGGATTTTAATCTATTCGTCATTTCCCAACAGACTCTATGAAAAAAATAGTATAAACTGACTTGGATTATTTATTTTGTTTTTGTTTATTGATAATGATGACGATTCAGCAGCACATGAAATCATCATCTACGTCAACATCAAACTTTCTTTACAACAATTGGTGTAAAGAAAGGCAGTAACCAAAAACATGTAGTTCACCACTCTCCCCCTTTCCAGACCTCATCCTTTCTCTCTTTTTTTGTTATCCACCCCTCTTGTCTGTCATCCCATTGGAACCTAAAGAGAGGGTCTAGAAAGAAAGTGTACAAAAGAACATGCAATAAGCACTTGTACGCATTCTATCCCTATCTCACGATCTGTTGCTTACCAAACAAAAATAAGCTTTGATGTAATACGAAAAAATGATGGTGTAACGAACGCTGGAGGGATGGTTACAAATCATCTCACTTTGCTTTATCAGCCACGATGAAGCTATCTTTGCTCAGCTTTTGTTACGTAAGGGTTCAGATGTGAGGGTTGAACGCATGGAATGATTTTTATTCAATTGGGTTCTTTGGATACAAAAGGGGGGTTGCCCATGTGTGTTGTTTAGACAATGCGATGTAGGACCGCAGCATGCAAACAAAAGAGAATTCAAAAGAGTTTAGTTTTTATTTTGATTTGTACAAAACAAAGGAGGTATAAAAGAAAGAAAAAACAGGATGCAAAAGAAGAGGCTATGTACAGTGAGATGAAGATGATGTGTGTGTGTATACAAGTTAATGATTTAAATGAATTGGAGGCAGACTATACAATTGGGATTGTTGCTGCGTGATGACTCTTTCATACATTGTACGCAAGATCTCATTCTCTTGCTTCACCTTGGCCAATTCACGAGAAAGTTGATGGTTGGTGGTCATCAGCTGGGATACTTTGGTCGACATGTTTTTCATACTCGCTTGCTTTTTTGCGCGATATTTAGCGGATGCGAGCTTATTTCGATATCTTCTTTCTTCGGCAGACATCGGAGGATGAGGTTGTTTTCCACAATAGTCGGGTGAAGGAGATCGACTGGAACACGAATTGGGTGGTGAGGGGGGTAGTGCACTGTGGTTATCCACAATGGCATCAATCGACATGCATTTTCTAGAATATTCCATTTTGTAGAATAAAGAGAAGAAAAAAAAAAAAATAAAAAAGAAATAAAAAAAAGGGAGGTTTATATAAGCAAGCGTGCATTGAGATTGACATCATTGACTTGCACAAAAAAGTTTATTTTGTAGTGCTATTTTTTTTTTTTTTTTTATATTTTGTACACTTTTCCGCATTGGGTAATTCTTCAATCATTTCCTTTACAAAAGGATTTGTTAAACCAAAATATTCTGGTCCAGAAATCGTATTACTCGACTTTCTCTCTCTCATCTCATTGACCTTTCTTAAAACAGACACCCAAACCCCTGTCGCAGTCCTTGCGGTGAGGAACTCTTGCTGATCGGCTGCTGTCAGTGTAAACTAGAAGAGATCGATCAGGAAGGGGGCTTATGGTCTGGTCTACTTACCAGTGGACCATCCGAACCATCTTCTATTTTACAAGTATAAACGGTTGTATTCAAAGGATCTGTTGTACTGGCATAAATTCTATTTCAAAAAGTAAGATTATGTATCTATGATATCAGTCCATAATGACCTTTCAGCCGTATAACCAATAGGAAAAATGTATCGTTCATTATGAAACTGAGATCGTTCATGTTCAATTCTACCCAACTCGAGTATTTTTAATGCTCCCAACTGGATTGGTAGTTGAACCGTTCCATCTGTCATTCTCGGAATACGCCAATTCACTCGATATCTTGGTTTCTTTACCGGTCCTAAATACACTCAGTCCATTTGTTCACCGCCCCTTTCTTCACTCACTTTCTGATTCTTCTTTTCTGTCCGTATCTTCTTCATCTTGACTATTAACACATTATAATTCCCTTTCTCTTCTTGTCTCTCTCTCTCTTTCTTTTCGTACTTGCCCTAATTGTCTTGACAGTTGTTCAATCTTGCGACAATTGGTTTCCAAAGCACCTTCTACTTCTCTTTGTTTCTATGTCGCGTTTAGTTTCTTGTTTTTTTTCTTTAACCCCATCTTACCGCCAAAAGTTCTATAATCCTCTTTTTCATTTGTCTGTATTTATCTTGTTTTTCTGCTGTCCACAAAGACTCTGTTTGGCAAGAGACATCCACACTTTCCATCGCTGTCGTAAAAAAAATAAAAAATAAACAAAAAAAAGGGGGGGAGAGCAAAGCACAGAGAGGGTGTGGACCAATCGAATTTTTTTTTTGGGATTTTTTTTTTCTCTTTTTCTTTTTAAATAATCTATTGAATGGACAGAACAGAGAATGAAGAAGAATTCTTTTATGAAGGCATGGGAAGAGATGAAAAATGAGTTTTATTGACAGAGCTGTATAGATGCAGAAGATTCGGATGGATCTCTTCAGAGTTGGATTAGTTGGTTTTGTTCGTTATCCGGCAACGAATTTTATCTGCAAGTACCAGAGGAGTTTATTGAGGACGATTTCAACCTGACCGGATTGTCTGCGCTTGTGCCTTATTATCGAGAAGCGATGGATGTCATTTTGGATATTGAACCAGAAGAATCGTCTGAGGAAAAGAAGGAGGTGGATGCCAACATGATCGAACGTTATGCGATCTTACTCTATGGTCTCATCCATCAACGCTATCTGCTGACCCGTAACGGACTGAGGGTGATGGCACAGAGATATTCCAATGAACATTTTGGTGTGTGTCCCAGGGTGTATTGTTATCAATGCCCTGTGATTCCTTGTGGTCGATACGATGAAGTCGGTAAAGAAAGCATCCGACTCTACTGTCCTTCCTGTCTCGATCTCTACTCTCCTCCGACTTCCATTTTACAAGCCATTGATGGTAATTGAGAGTGATGTTGATGTATGTCATATTGATTAACGTAAACAGGAGCCCACTTTGGAACGACCTTTCCTCATTTATTATTCGAACAATATCCTGATTTATTACCCAACATCAAACCACGTATCTATCAACCACGTATCTTTGGTTTCAGAGTCAGTGAAAGATCCAAGGCAGGTCCACAAATGCAGTGGTTAAGGATAAGATCAGAAGAACAGCATGATGAGCCATCTCACTAGACATATCTCTGTCAAAAGAGAGAGAGATCAAGCTTATTTCTAAATATAGTCATCTTTTCTTCTCTTTCATGCAGAATTTTTTTTTTTTCCTCTTTCCCCGCACACATCCCCAACGTCATTTTTGTTTATAGAACATTAAATAAGGTTGACATCAATCATCATACTCTCTTTTTTTTTGGACACGGATTGAATCCTTCATTCAACCTATTGAATGATATCAACATGATTTATTTCTAAACACAGCCACCGATCCCTTTTTTTTTTTTTTTTTTTTTTTTTTTCTTTCGGGAGAACAAGAGAATTCCTTTTTAGTGATTTCATTCAACTTTTTGCAAGTCTTCACCTTGAAAATGATTGGGAACGCTCGATGACACTAAGAAAGTAGAATGACATCAGATCGTGTCAAACACCATTCGGTTGGATTCAAAAAGGGAGCCTTCTTCTCTTGTGACTCTTATCGAGACCCTATCAGAAAAAGTGGGATGGTTGAAATCAAATACGCATGGTTTGCTGTGGACAGCATCCTTCTTTTCGTCACTGTGTCCAATACGATGTTTGTCAAGCCAAGGCAGCCAAGGAGAGTATGACCCTTCCAGTGCTCCACTTTCAGATGGCTTTCAATCCTCTCTGATCAGAGCAGCAGAACTTTCCTGGGGTTGTCGAAAGGTCGGGTCGACTTTGGGCAGGTTCACCCCCAATGAATGACACATGCTCTCAAGGGGAACCTAGGCCCACACACCCTGTCTTTTGGACTGGCCTTGACATTTTGAATGGATCGTCCAAAGCAAACACAGGGTCGTACAAAACCTGCGCTATTCGGGCACCCCCCTCCTTCTCCGTGGCTGTGTTCCTGTCAGGATTCATGCTTTGGATCGACAGCCAATAGGGTTCGATCGTAAAGCGACCTGGCCCCCCCAGTTTCTCTTTTCATCCCATCCAGCCTGTTGTTTTTAAAGTGTGATTAAAGTCCTCTTTGGCTCTGCAGGGCCTTGGATGCGTCGTTTGGTGAGACACGATCCAAAGGACAGCATAGAATACATACGCTTTACAGCTCGTAGCATCTGTCCTCCTTTGCATCTTGTTCTCAACCCAGTTTCTTCTGATTTCATGTGAATAGCCATGGTTGAATGTTTCTTCCCGCCTTGTTTGGATCTTACCCATCGGTCCCTCAGTGGCCATCACACACTTCACACTGCATCTGAAAGCAATGAGGAGAGAGAGAGAGAGAGATGGTTGAACGATGGATCAGAGACATGGAGGGTTCTATTCGTTTCAGTGTATGTCTGATATGGACATCAGACCCAGAGCTCATACCATCCAACCATGGTGACAAAAGGAGGGTAAATCCACCTTGGGTTCATGCTGCTGCTGTTATCCATCCAGTGTTTCATAACCCCATTCATTCATCTTTCTCCTCATTTTTTGATTTTGGGTAATCAAATGAAGCTAAGAAGAGGTGCAGGGTTGGATCATGTCAGTACAAGAATTGATCCAATCTAGAAAGTAGTCAGCAAGTGAACATGGACGCACATGAAAGAGATAAAGACAAGATGGATAGATTCCCAATTGGGATTTTTTTTTTTTCTAATTGTCAGCCTAGACTAGGTAAGAAATAGTGTTGGAAGAAAAGCAGATAAAGAAGCGTGAGAGGATGAATCAACCTACATTTCCAGAAAAAGAAATGATTCCGTGGTAAAAAAAGAGCGTCTAGGTCCGACGAAAGATAATGACAGATTTTTTTTCATCGGCTCGATCGGCTCAGACCAGTGAGGTTTCACTGAAATCAAATAACATGATCTATCCTTGTTCTTATCCATTTTTTATAAACAGCTGGTAGACACATTGGCCCCCCTTCCCCTTTTTGATACTATTTTTAACTTTTGACTGCGAGTGATAAAGAGGGCCAGGGTTGGATGAACATTTAATTTTGAAAAAGAGTGGGTTTGTTTTTCCTCATTTTGTGATTTAGGTGGATAAGAAAAAGGGGGGGGGGAAGGCTCTCTCTCTCTCTCTCTTGTTTTAGAATACGATGATTGAATGGGACGGAATATTCCATTTTATGTTTATGCCTGTAAATGGTTTTATTAAAAGTACCACCTCAAAAAAGGATGAGAGATGGTTTTAAAAATGAGGAATTTTACTTTACTTTGCATACTTGTGGTACTGTTCATTGTTGATAAAAATTAATGTGTAACAAATGAGAATGAAAATATAAAAATCATGGGATATCTTTCTTCCTTTCCTTTTTTTTTTCCTTTCTCTCTCCCTTTTCTTCTTTTTCTATGGGAAATCAATTTTCATCCAAAATAAAATTACAAGAAAAAGCAAACAAGAGCTTTTCATCACAACACATCGACAGTAGTAGCAATGCTTCCACCTTTTCTTCCAACCAACCCAAGTTACCCACCGAATATGTCTATCCATCCAATGAAGCCGAAGCCAATCGTCAGTCTGGACAACATTATTTATTTAAACATCTCTTTCAAGGAAATTTTTTTGCTCCTGTCGATGCCATCCTGAACCAACCGGGTAGTAAAACATTAGACATTGGCTGTGGTCCACAGGCCTCTTGGTTAACAGGTAATCTTCTAGCTCTATTTTCTTTTATTCATCTTTTTACTAGATATGGCCATGGATTATCCTCAGTGTGAATTTCATGGATTTGATATCGCCGAATTAAGCTTTGATGAAGTCGAACGAATGCATTTACCAAACAACTTGATTTTAAAAAGAGCAGATCTATTTGATGGATTTGATTATGAGTCCAACACGTTTGATTTTGTGCACCAGCGAGTGATGTATAATGTCTATCCACAAGACAAGATCCCTTGGATGTTTCAAGAGATCTTGCGGATCACGAAACCCAACGGCTGGATTGAACTTGTTGAGCCGGACATCAAGCCCAAAAGAGCTGGTCCTCTTTTCACGACCTTTGTTGACGCAGGTAAATTGGCATGGGTGTTGCACAGAGCGTGACTAATGAAAACAAGTCCATCAATTGTTTAAATCAAGATTAGGAAAATACATTCAAGGCAGACAGCTGGTGAATCTGATGGTCGAAGCCGGCTTTCGAGATGTCAAATCAGATTATGGATCCCTTCCATGCTGTTGGGGTGGTTATATTGGGAAATTGATGTATGAGGTAATCACAGGTAGCCCAGTCACTCTTTCTCTCTCTCTCTGACACTTTCCACAGAACCTGCTGGTGATCTTTCGACATTTGGGACCCAGTATCTATTCCTCTGTGGGTTTAGAAGGTGACTTTGACGAAAGACGTTATGAAGCCTTATTGGATAAAGCATTTGATGAATGTGTTGAATACCAAACTTTTATCAACTTTCGTTGGACGATTGGTAGAAAAGTAGCGGTTTCTGCTGTTTAATTAGATAGAATAGACATATACTTTAGATAATAATAAATGCTTTTTACCCTTTTTGTTTAGTTGCCGTGGTGATGCAAACCTTACTCCTTCTGGAAACTCGTACACGCCTATCAGAGATCGCGATCTGGGACCATGTCCACACATACGCTCCTTTTGATTTCCTTTTAAAGCAAGTGCCATCCTGAGCATGTGATTCCAAGTCATCAAGCACGTTTTCACTCTGTCAAGATGCTGTGTGAGGGGTTTGAGAGGCAAGGAACAGACGAGCCCCATCGGATTCTCTTCCTTGGAGGGGAATGCATTCTGTCACTCTTATGGATTCTAAAATCACAAGCATGCTTATCTTTGCTGACGAGCCAAACAAAAGAATCTATCTCTTCCTTCTGTCTGACACAACCCCCCCCTTCTTCTTATTTTCGACTCCATCCATTTTTCAGTGGCTTCACATCACCCTCTAGAGAGCTTTGAAGATGAATCAGGATTCGTTTAGCTGTCATGAAACAAAGGCAAGTTTTTTTTTTTATGAACGATTTACTTTAAGCATCTTTTATTGAAATAATAATGTACTCTTTCCTCCCCCCATACTCCTTGGGTTTAATCAACGGTACCTTTACTGTTTAATATAAAAAACGAGAGCTTTAAAGTAATAAAAGATGAGCTGTTGACAACTATTGTTTTTTTTTTTTTTTTTTACTCTTTGTCTTGGCCAATAGTAAGTGATGGCCTTAACATAGTCTAAACCTCAGCCCGCTCTAATTTTTACAGAAACAAAAAAAAAAATCGATCGTGACGTACACTTGTCTTTTTTTAAATGCCTTTAAAAATAAACACATGCCAATGTTACTGTTGTTACTATCAAAAGTCATTGCGAGGCCGAAATTCAGCATTGGCCTTCAACAAAAAGCGAATGTTTCACGCATCATGTCTGCGTATTTAAAAGAACATGACTTGCTGGATACCCCAGAGAGAAAGAGTCGTTGGAAGCCAGCAGAGAGCGATCGACTGGTGGCCCTTGTCGAACGGGATGGACCTCGTTGGAAGTCACTGACCAGTGTGTTTCCTGGCCGTTCTGCGGTTTGCATTCGCGCTCATTATCTGTTGTGCAAGGGACATCAGCAGACACTGACAGCCGAGGAAAAAAAACGATTCCATGAAGCGGTGAGCGAGATGACGCCCGAGGTCGATTGGGAAGCGCTGACAAAAAAGATACCCAAGCCGTTGAACATCCTCAGACGGTATTATTACAACACCTATTCGAGCCACACACGGCATGGGAGGTGGACGAGTGACGAGCTGGATGGCCTGGTGGGCGCCGTGAGACGGTATGGAAAGGATTGGGTCAAGGTGGCAAGCGAGATGGAGGGAAGAACGGTGGAACAGTGTAGGTCAAAGTGGGCCTATGAGATGAATACGAGACAGAAGGGTCGATTTACGCCCAGAGAGGATCAGGAGATCATGCGCTATGTTCATCTTTATGGACACGATGCGTTTGCGAAAATCAAACAGGCGATGAACAGTCCAAGGACGACGGCCCAATTAAAGAATCGCTATGTGCATCATTTGGATCCAAAGCTGGATAAAAGCCCGTGGACAGAAGAAGAAGAGGCCGAGTTTTTCAGATTGTATTCAGAGACGCAAGATTTAGAAAAAGTGCAGCGGATGATGAACAGTCGTCGCAGTAAAAGAGATTTACGCAACAAGTTGAGAAAGAGACGAATAAAAAAAATTTAAAAATAGCTCATCACTTATCAGCCTGTGGCGATCTTTTTTTATATCTGATTTACACTGAGTTTTTATTTTTTTTTTAAAAAAAAAACCCCAAGCTTTTCTTTTTCTTTTTCTTTTATATCTAATTTTTATAGAAATGAAACGAGGATATACATATGTTGTTACCCTTCTATCGATCTGTTTAATCTATGCTGGTTCACTTTATTTTGTATCTAAAACAACCACAGCCTCTTACCCAGTACTTGAAAAAGATGAAATCATCATAGAGGATACCTTATCAGAAAGTTGTACTATAAACTATACCACAATGGAACCAGACGTTATCAAAAGAGAGAAAGCGGTGATTGTGATCTTGGTGAGAAACAATGAACTGAATCCGATGAGAAGAACACTGAGAGAATTTGAAGAGTAAGTACAGTTGTTTATAAACTAACTGACTAACATGTATCATAGTCGGTTTAATAGAAAGTTTAATTATCCTTATGTATTCTTAAATGACGAACCCTTCTCTGATGAATTCAAACAGAGCATTTCAGCCTTAACAAAAGCAGAAATCGAATTTGGTCTTGTACCTCAAGCGATGTGGTCTGTACCTGGTCATGTCAATGAGACCTTGATGCACCATCAACTGGATGATTATGCCTCTCGTCATGTTATGTATGGCGGTTCACTGTCTTATCGACACATGTGCAGATTCAATTCAGGGTTCTTTTATCGACATCCCTTATTAGAGAAATATGATTATTATTGGTAATACAAGAAAAAAAGTAATTTAGACTTGTTTTAAAAAAAGAGCTCCTCTAGGCGTGTTGAACCCGGAGTTCATTTCTATTGTGATCTTGATTATGACCCGTTTCGTTTTATGAAGGAAAATGGGAAAGAATATGGATTTACAATCACACTCAAGGAAATACCAGAGACGATCCCTACCCTTTGGGAACACACACTCAAGTTTGCGCATGAAAAACAACTGAACACGACCTTGCTTCGTTTCTTTGGTAGCCCAGAAGGTGGCTATAATTTGTGTCATTATTGGTCCAACTTTGAAATCGCAAGTTTAAACCTCTGGAGGGACCCAAGATACCAAGATTATTTTGACTATCTCGATAGCACAGGCAACTTTTTCTATGAAAGATGGGGTGATGCGATCGTACATAGTTTGGCTGCTGGTTTATTCCTCAATAAGACTCAGGTTCATTTCTTTGAGGACATTGGCTATAAGCATGATAACTTTGCTCATTGTGTAAATGATGGTATCTTTGGAAAGTGTATGTGTCCTGAAGATGTAGGCAATTTTGATGAAATGTTTGGTTCCTGTCTTTCTGTAAGTTTTTTTTTTTTCTAGTAAGAAAAGAAAATAACTTTTGATTTATCGTAGGATTGGAAGAGCTTTAGAACAGAAGGATTACAGTGGGATTTTAGAAAGAATGGGGATCAAATAGTAGAAGGTAGAGCAATTCATAACAAAAAGTTTGCTTTATAGAATATATTGCTTTTTGTGTATAGAAAAAGAATAGTGTATTATTAGCATGTAACAAAGGGCTTCATATTGTTTAATAAAAATTTATTTTGAAATCTAGAACTAAAAAAAGATTTGTACGACATGAGTACGACTTGAATGATTACCTAAAATAATGAATGCCAAACACCATTCAGTGAACAAAGTCATCCATCCAAGACGTATTCTTTCAAAGCATAACCAAGATGGATGTCAGCCTGTGACATTGGCTCATGTCAATTTATATCACAGCTCTCTCCTCGTCTGCAAAGCTTTTTATAAGAAATATTGATACTTGGTCAAGACCCCCTTGGCCATTTTTTATAAATCATGAAACTAACCAATTATTCTATTTCTTTACCGCTCAAAATAATCAGTCAACCCAAGGGCTTTTGTGTTGAGGATCGACAATAGTCACACAAAGATAGACAATGTTACACGTTCTTTATGAATTACAGCACCTTCTTACAAAGCACACACGTGTTTTAAAGAGAGTCATCGGGCTCCCAATGACCATCAGCCTCAATTGAGATCCAATAAGAATACGGTCAGTATTTTTTTTTTTTCTTAATAAGCACAGTCCTGATCTGGTTCAATAAGGTCAAGAGAACAAGCAGTGATAGACAGAATAGGGTTGGGGAGGATTCGTTTGGGGATTGTATTATTATATTACATTTTAAAATGAATGCATAGATGCTTTTGTGTTGTATGATTACATTCACGTGTGCAAAAGAAAGTCAATGCTATTGTACTAGAGGGCAGCAATTGTCTTCTAAACAAGATGCTTCTATACAACGTAATAAACAAGTAGATGAACTAGCTGAGCCCTATAAAATAGCATTAAAATAAGAAAAACCAATAAGGATATGATTACCCCATGGTTCAAATAGAAACAGGCTGCGTTCTTTTGACTCTTATCATCATCGTCTATAAATTCAGGCTGAATAGTGGCCGAATGGATACCAAAGCCATGAAGTGATTTACGTATATCGGATGCTGATCTCATGTATCCTTCCCTTGATTCTAACAAGACATGAAGTGAAGCAATGAGTTTTATATCTGATAATTGCCAAACATGTAATTCATGAACTGATTTTACACCTTCCACCTATAGACAGAAAATAAGAATCAGTCGATTCAGCAGAGCAATACCTTTAATAGTGATTGATAAACATCAGACAATGGCACAGTTTTTGGTACGCCTTGCAATAAGATAGATGCAGTCTGTTTGACTATAAGAAAGATGAATATCACGATGACCTGTTGAATATGTGTGATTACCTAGCGGAAGGGCTGAAAGGAAGATGATGATGGTGATAAGGACACTAGGAAACAAATCAGCACAGGCACATCCCCTTTTGATTCACTTTACCTAACCAGGGGATCGAAATAAAATCTCCAGCTGAAAGGTGTCAACCAGATAAATAAAGCAGACGCAATGACGCCCAAGTTTCCTAATGCATCCCCAAGGACATGTAAAAATAGCTAGTGAACGTTAGCTCTTTAGAACATCACAGCTCATCACAGCCTTACACCTTTCATATTCAAATGTCCACCTTCATGGCCATGCTGACCTTTTTCTGTATGCTCCTCATGCCCGTGACTGTGTCCGTGCTCTGTCATCATCAGTCAATACCATCCATCCTCCAACCCCACTTGCTTACCGTGAAATAAAAACAATCCAATCAGGTTAGCCACCAAACCTGCTCCACCGGTGATCAAGACCATCACTGGATCCTTGATGGCTTTCGGAGAAACAAATCGTTCGATGGCGTCCATGAGGATCGTGAAGCATAAGGCAAGCAAGAAGACGCCGTTGATTAATGCGCCTAGTATTTCTGCTCGCTGCCATCCATAAGAATACTTTGGATTGTAACGGGTGATGGACGATAGCTAGGAAAGACATCGATCAGTACACTTGCCAACTCTTTTTTCTCTTTTTTCTCTACTTTGATAGCCCATAGGGCGACACATAAACTAAGTAAATCGTTCAACATATGAAACGAGTCAGCAATCTATTTAAAATATGTAAAAAAAAAGAAGGAGGGTGAGTAGGAGAGAAAGAAGGTTGAGTGGTGTGTTTTATTTACTAGAGCTAATGAGTTCACGTAATAACCTATCACTATTTCTGCTATAAATAAGATACTTGTCATCACAAGCATACAATGGATCCTTCTTTCTCTTGAAAACATCTTTCTATTTAAAATCAAGAGACAGAAATTAAAAAGAGAAAAGTAAAAAAAAAAAAAAAAAAAGGAGGAGAGGAGGAGACTTGGTTTTTTATATTTTTTTTTTTTCAATAGATGACTTCAAATGGAATAAAAGTAAACGTGGTTTACTTGTTTTCTCACTCTGCATCTTTTTCTCTATTTATATAGTTTGTATTCTCATCTTCAAGCCAACCATGGCCCTTGACCATACGCGCACTCTGCTTGAACATTCCCATCAGCATTTTCGATGGCTATTCATAGCTGATGAAGTTTTAAATGACATCAAACGACACGATTTTTATAGTGCGGGGAAAATGAGGGGCATTCAAAGGAGAAAGGGTAAGAGGGATAGGTTGGTAAAGGGCTTGTTGTTTACTATCCGAATTCACAAAATAGGATAATTTCGCTCTGAATACTTTATGTTTTGTTGAAAAGCGGTCGATCATGTCATCGTGCTACCTGTAGCGCTTCCATCATCAACGCCCTGCAAATCTTTCCACAGCTTTGGTCCGATATTTGCTTCTTCTTTATGCATAATAAATAGATGTTTACGATCGTTTATCAAACTCTTTTCAAATCTGTTTTTATAATGTGCAAAGGGGGGGAACTTCTTTTTGTAAGGAAATCGTTTTCATTCGTAACTCAACTATAGCTTACAACGTACCTCTTCTTTTACACACTTCAAGAGTTTATTTATATAATAGGATATAGGCTGTTGAATGATAGTTGTGTGATAACCTGCGGTTATCATCATTCACTCATCTCCGCACGATGCTCGTTTCATGATGATTGATACCCATAACACCTCACATCATGTATTTTGCAGATCCATCCTAATTTACCTTTTGGCTTTCTTTTTCTCATTTGCTTGAATGACTTTATGAAATGAACGTCTAATTCATCTATTCAAGTTTGTAACAAGTTCTTTGCAATCCGCCTTTTTCATTTCAAAAGATAGATACCATCTAAAACGATAGCGTCACCCTTTTCTTGATGCCTTTAGGCTTTTTCAAGGTCACACGGTCTTTGCTTTAGCTGGTAAATTAATTGAACGCATAAATAAACAAACAAACAATGAGCCTCGTTTCCTGCGGTTTTTTTTTTTTTTCATTTCTTTTTTTTTTTTTTTTTTTTTTTTTGCTTTATATCATGCAAGATAATAAAGAAGACGTTTCATTCAAAAAATTCGTAGACACTATTCACCAACAAGCTCAAGCAGCACTTGATGATCCTTATGTTTTTAAAAGACCTATTAAAAATGTTGCAGTGATCGGTGCTGGTGCTCACGGTGTAAATCATCCACAGATATTTTTTTTTTTCAAACAACTCATCCTTTGTTTTCATATTTTGTAGCTTTGCAGTGCTCGTCATTTAAAAGATGTTGGTATGCATGTTAAAGTGTTTGAGAGGAACAGCTCTGTTGGTGGTTTATGGTAAGTAAAAATGAAAATGAGCATCCGAAATTTTCACATGCTTTTTGACTCCAAAGGAAATACTCGGCTATACCTCCTCCCAAGCCAAAGATACCCACAGACAGCATCGATTCAGAACACATCAATCTAGACGAGATACCTCCTGTCGGACACTTGTCTCAAAAGACACTTGGAACCACACCCGAGATTATGAAGATGATCGCAAGCAAGAACCCTCCTTCAGGCTGTTATCGAGATCTTCATACCAACATACCTTCCAAAAACTTTGCCTTTCCCGATTTCCCTTTCCCTGACGAAACACCTACCTTCACAACCCATCAAGATGTGCTGGCTTATTTCGAACGCTATGCGAAAGCCTTTGGGTTATTACCCTTGGTAGAATTTAATACGAGTGTGGACCAGGTGATCAAGACAGTCGAGGGCGGTTGGGAGCTGGTGTTGAGTCGGTATGAGACATGTTCAGATGGGCTCATCAAAGAGACAAGATGGCGAGAGCGTTTTGATGCAGTGGTTGCAGCATCAGGTATGCACCAAGAGCCGTTTGTACCGGACATAAAAGGCCTTGCGGATTACAATACATCGTGGCCCTTGAAGATAGCCCATTCAAAGCAATTCAGACGCCCAGAGGATTATAAAGATCAGGCAAGTGAACGGTACGTGTGTTCCTTTACTCATCTTTTCTGTCAAAGGCTGTGTTGATCATTGGGGCTAGAATATCAGGTGTGGACATTGCAAGGTCCCTTGAGGGTCTTGCAAAATCAATCACTATCTCCATCAAGGGACCCTTTGTCACCCCCAATCCGATCGACAACATCATTCGAGCCCTCATTCCAAAATGCGTGACGATCAAGCCTGTCATCACCTCATTTTCAAACCCGGACGGAAAAGTGGATGGTAGCATTACGTTTGAAGATGGATCTGTGATGAAAGAGGTGGATCAGATCATCTTTTGTACGGGATATACAAATTCACTTGGCTATTTAAAGGATCTGATCATCAAGGAGGATCCATCAAAGGAAGGAGCTGGCTATGCCAATGTACCCGAAGGGCATGTTGTCTTGGGCCGCAAGTACCCTCTGAATACATATCATGAGGCATTCTTGATTTCCGATCCAACCCTTTGCTTCATGTCCATGCCTCGCATGTTTAGCCTCACTCCCCATTTTGACACACAGGCGATAGCTATAGCAAGGGTCTGGAGCGGTCAAGCCTATCTGCCGACGAGCAGCACCATGTGTCAGATCGCGGTCGAGTTCAAGCCCGAATTTCCAGCAGACGCATATGCTAGTGATAGGATACGTAGGGAGGTCTTTGTGAGCTGGCTGAATTATCAAGCTCAGAAAATGAACAGGGCAGATCTAGCTCCCCTCAAAAATTTTGATCCAACCTATGAAGAAGAAGGAAGAAAGCTGTCGGCGTCTTGGGGTGAATTGACAGAGGCTAATTTCAAAAAAACAAAGAAAAAGATATTAGCATCCATTTAATTTTTTTTTTCATGTTTTGTATAAATAAAATTGGTCTCGTAATATTTTTATTGAATAGACTTGTCGTGATGAAGTTCTATAGTTTATGATTTATACAAATTTGTTTGTGTAGGCAAGCCAAGAATATGCGCATACATTGTAGTATATTTTAAACGAGTAGCATGACAGAATACATCATTTCTGCTTTGACTGACTTGATCCTAGTCAGCTTCTTGTTTGTTTGTGTAAGCCAGCTCGCTGTCATCCGTTTCTTAAGCTTAAATTCGCAGATACCTTTGGGCTCAATATCACAACAGTTCACCCAGTTATATATATGCTTGTAAGCAATTGTTGATCAAGAATAATATACAAGTTTTTTTTTATAGACTATTCAGGTTTATTGTACATGTACCAATGTTTATGAGAACCAACAAACTTTCATATCGTGATAGTGAACACTTTTAGTATACAAAAATGTGTGCACACAAAACTTATTAATCGTAGTGATTTATACAGAGTAAATTAGCTTACACTGACTTAGACATGTCTTTTCTATGCTTTCATTTATCTTGTTGGGAGAGAAAGCAATGTTTGAGATATATTGATATCAATTAAATAAACAAAAGATTTCAAAAGCTTAGTAAATATAGCAGGCTCTATTTCACAAAGAAAAATAAATAAATAAAATATCCAAGCTAATTGCTTTGTATACAACTTCAAAAGGTTCGTGAGCTAGGCAAAAGAATGGTATGCAAGGAAGCTTAGGATTTGACCTTTAAAGAATCAGTCATAGTATGAAAGGGTTAAATAGAACATTCAAATGCTTCTTTCAGTAAGCCTACGATATAATCAATAGATATTTAGCCTGATAATGCTTTTAATTTATTAGTCTTGAAATAAATTCCATAAATGCATCATAAGTACTACAACTGACTCACAATTTTATAATAAAACTACAAAGGAAATCATAAAACATATGCCTACAATCAAATTTTGAATAAAGAGCTTAATATTTTTGTAATCTCCAAGCTATTCAAAAAGGTAACTTTATACTTTTGATATTATGTATCACTAACATTTCATTTATTATAGTGTGAGGACTTCTTCCTTCATACTCAATGGAATCCTTGATACGGTTATTAAATAAAAGGCAGCAACTTACTGTGAGAATGACGTTCTTGAAGTGTATCGTATCATGTCATTATTATATTCAGATATCAATTAATTTTTCTCTTAAATATGTAAATAGCATGTATATGGATATAGCAAAAACTGTATCAAATTCATATATAACAAATAAATATTATTCATACTCTCCTTTTGCTTACTACAAGACAAATTATCAAATGAATCTC
This sequence comes from Rhizopus delemar RA 99-880, assembly GCF_000149305.1. Lineage (NCBI taxonomy): Eukaryota > Fungi > Mucoromycota > Mucoromycetes > Mucorales > Rhizopodaceae > Rhizopus > Rhizopus delemar. The sequence continues at coordinate 243,334 of NW_027137840.1, forward strand.
CTAAAAGCATTTAGTGGCTGACTTTGTAAAGACTGCTTTTCATCCTAATAAAGTCACTATTCCCATTCTGCACAAAAAAGCAGCATTGACTTAAATTTTATTTTTCTGCTTTCAACTGTGCTTTGGACTCATGAAGGATAATTCCATACCACTTGAATTAAATACTGGTCAAGGAGCAAACAGATTTAAGGTAATAATTAGAATTATAAATCGAGATTTTACATTGACACCTTGTTTGTATTAGTATCAATCCTTTAAAAGTCGAGTTGATCGCATTAAAGTGGATGTTGTGCGTAGATCTAGACTTGTAGAAGACGAGCCAGACGAACATGGTTCCTTCTTTTATGAAGCACTTGAATCTTGGAAGGATTTAAATATGACAAGACATTTTAAGAATTTTATTAAAGAAATAACGCCACTTGTAAAGTCCTTACCATCCATTATTCATCATAAAGATACAATCGTCGACATTCTCGAGAAGCATCTCAAAGTAAAAGACAGCATGGCCTATGATGGTCTTTTAGAGTAAGTGTTGTGCTACTCAAGAAAAAAAGATACTTTTTTTGTGAATTAATATCATGTTTGTTATAGTTTGGTAACAAAGCTTGCAAAAGATTTGGAAGGTGAATTTTATCCCTATTATCCTCGACTCTTGTCTTGTATTCTTCCTTTAGTATATCACAGAGACATCAAATTACTCGAGGTATGTCTTTCATTGTTTGCAAGTATTTATGCCGTACATTACAATTAACATTTTTAATCAATTAGAGCGTATTTAACTGTGTTGCCTATTTATTCAAATTTTTGTCAAGACAAATTCTTTCAGAGCTAGATAAAACATTTTTGTAAGCATCATTTATTCTTAAATCATGTATATATTAATATTCTCTGTTATTAGCTTATTAGCCAAATTGTTGGGAGAGGACAATCAAGGAAAACCATATGTTCGAAAATTCACAGCAGAAGCGTTTGCTTTCTTATTGAGGAAAACTAGAGGCGCAGAATTAACAAAGATTGTTGAGTGCATACTTAATTCATTAAAGGAAGGGCCCTCAAAAGAATATGAAGAAGGTTTAGCTATGTTGTTTTTTGAGGCTATTAAAGTAAGTTGATCGCTTAGAAAAAAAAAAAAGGGAAAACTAACCAGATGATAGCAAATTGATCACCGTATTCACTCGAGAGGTGAAGCAATTTACAAAGAACTTTTAATTCAATCATACAAAATGGACGTCACCGTAGAGGATTTAGCAACTAGTCCAATTCATAATTTATTAACCAAAACAACGCTTTTGACTTTACATCATACACTTAGACAGCATTTTACACCTATTATCAACATTGTAATCAAAGAAAACCAAGATCAGCTTAAATCAAAAGATTTGGATCAAAAAGTCCTTGCTATTCATTTATCATTATTGACCATGTTTGTTACTGTCCGTAAAGCAAGCCGTGTTGAAGATTTTAAACCTCTTGTTGCTCAACTACAGGAGCTTTCAAAGACAATCTTTGCTTCTTCTAAAAATTATCCAAGATACATTTACACCGAATGCCTCCGCACTATTGTTGGTACACTTCATAATGGTTCTCTCGAAACGATTGTCAGTGGTGGCCGTGTTATACTAGAATCTGTTTCAAACTTTAATGACGTGGAGCTTGTTTATGGATTCTATCTTTCTTTAGCTAAACTTGGCTGGGGAAATTTTGTACAAATTGCATTACCCTATGTTATCAAGTAAGTATTATACTTGGCGATAGTAGTAAAAGAGACTTATCTTATATAAATCCCAGGTACACATCTGCTCATTTTAATACGAGCACTCAGGAAACAATTTTATTCTGGTCAGAGATCATATCAACTGATGTTATTGGATCAAACAATGCAGGATCATTATCATCATCTTTTACCGCAAAAGGATCATTATCATCATCTTTTACCGCAAAAGGATTATTACGTTTCCCATCCACTAAAGGACAAACCTCACTACCAGAAGGATTAATGAATTTAATGAATCAAAGCTTTGATTGGGAAAAGGAAAGAAACGCATTGAATGCTACGGACATGGACGCTGATGACTGCAAGATCTCAGCAATTACCATTTTAGCATCTATTCTCCACCTTGTACCAGTCATTGAAATACCATTAGACAAAGTTTCACAAATATTAATGTCATTACTTGGATCATTAAAAGACTTTTTGAAAAAAGATTCAGCAAATAACATACTAGTTGATACACCTTATGTATTGGCACATAAAAACTTTGTACTGGAATGTCTTTTGGGTCTTATTTTGGAAGCACTTGCTGGAATTGCGGAACATGATTCAAATGTTTTGACACAAATGAAGAATATCCATGAAGAGCTTATCAACGACATATTATTGGTTTACTCTACAAATGAAGTAGTGCTTTCTGGTATTTATCGTTATTTGGATCTCTTGGACTCTGGGTAAAAACGATAAACATTATTTTCTGTGCATGTTCAATTTAACTCAATATTTACTAGAAACCAAAATAAGGACATGTTTTCATTGGAAGCTTTACAAAAGCTTTATCCTGTATTGAAACTAAATTTTAGTTCTTACAAGCATCAATGCCGTTTGAACGCATTCAAAATCATTGCTCTCTTTGATCAACCAGTATTAAAACAAGACGAGAACCATAAAACTGATGAACCATGCGATATTGCATCAATGGCTGTTCAGCTCGAAGAAATCGAAGTCAGCTTTAAGGATTATCGTGAAAAGATCAAGTTAATGCAAAAGCTAAATCTTGTGCTTTCTTCATCGCGTGTTCCTGATATTTATACCGATTTTATTCCTCGACTCGCTTTAGGAGTTTTGACTATCAATCTTCGTCCATTGTGGGAAGAAGCTAAAAGAATGCTTACTACTTTTGCTCAAATTAACTCTGCGATGTATTGGGATATTATTCATGGCGAATTAATCAAATACAATGATGAAAAGGAACTTGCTTTAGATACTGTTTCCAAAAGTGTTTCAGCTAAATTAACTGACCCTGATGAACCTGAAGAGACCAATGCAACCAAAATTGGAAATCTTTCTTTTGATTGCCCTACATTGACAAGATTTCTTCATATTGAAGACAGAGCTTGGTCAATTATGAGCAGAGAAAAAGCTCAAAGCTTAGCATTATTGTTTTCCAAGGTGAATTTAATATAAAAATGCTATTATTAATCAAATCTAACCATCCTTCTTTTATGTGTATAGTTTTCTCAACAAGAAGGAGGCCATGTAGACTTTTGGAACTATTACAACATGTTGCTTTCCGTATTGAAAGAAACCAACATAATTACAGAATCTAAAGGAAGATTTTTGGTAGTTATGTTTATTGATTTCTTTAATAATGAATTCGTACATTCTGACAACGAAGAAGACGATAATGAGGAAAAAAAGGCTGCTGATCATGAAGGTAGCATGGAACAGGACAAAATTGAGATTTTGCCACGCTCTAGCAGAATCACTAAAAACAAAATGGTCAGCTGGCTTAGTCTCTTTTCTGTTTTCACAAACACAAAGAGCGCTTACAGAAACCAAGATCTTTATAATATCTTTATGCGTATCATTACTATGGGTGATGCTAAGCTTCAAATTGCTGCTCTTGAATGTGTATTTACTTGGAAGAATAATAGCATCAAGCCATATGCTGACAACCTCCGTAACTTGATGGACGATGTCAAGTTCCGTGACGAGCTTGCTTCTCTCATTCAAAACGAAGAGCAGACTCAAATTGATCCAGCACACCGCAGTCAGCTGATGCCTGTCATTATGCGCATCTTGTTTGGCCGTCTCGTACAAAAGAGCAAGGCATCCAACAAGATTAATAAAAGCTCCAGAAGAAGAGCTATTCTTAGCGCTATTTCATGTTGTCAAGTCAACGAAATTCGATCATTTATTGATCTTACTTTGGAACCTTTTCAAGCTGTTGTCGAAACTCCTTATACCAAGATTGAAGGTAATACTCAATTTGAGTTTGACGAACAGACTGGACGTCTGCTGGAGAATATTCCTTGGAGAAAACAAACTGGTTTCTTGAACTTATTGGAGGATGTGATCAAGCAAATGGCTTCCCACGTTTTACCTTTTCTTCCTGATTTATTAAAAGTTGTATTGTATATAATCAACTTTGCACACAGCCATACAGAGGACAGCATGGATATCGATCAAGGAAATGCCGAGGTTTCTCAAAGTGCAAAATCCAAGGAGGTTAAAAATATGGCAATGAAGCGAATTGTTGAAATGTTCAAGATCAATGGTGATTTTGACTTTACACCTTATGTATCCGCTATGTTTTCAGCCTTCATTACCTCTCGTGTTGCTACTTTGCCATTGGACAGCACACAAGATATTTCTCCGCTTGTTAATCTCTTTACTGTTTGGTCCAAAAAGATTGAATATGCACACTATCTTGCTGATTTTAACAAGGATGTAGTGCCTCAAATCATCACGACTTTAGGAGCCAAGACCTTGGGTGCACCTGTCCATCATGCTTTATTAGAAATCATCGAGTCCATACTTGATCTTTGTGACATTGAAATGGAAACTGATGCTGGCCAATCCTTGAAGGAAAAAATTGTTGTCGCACATGTAGACATGCTTCTTCAATCTTTACAATACCGTCTCACGCACTCCAAGGGCGACTCTAAGCAAAATAGTGGAAGATATACTGTTCGTGAAATTTCTGTTGCAGCTCGGGTTGCTCCTTACACTCAAAATGGTGCTCAAGCAGCTACACTCATTCAACTCTTGCTTCCCAATTTGAAGAAGCCATCCAGTAAAGTGCCCGAGAAATCCAAGCAAGATATTTATACCATCTGGTCTAAGCTCATTCGCATTGTTCCTGATTTTGAAGTTGGTTCCTTCTTGTATCGTGAATATTATTCAACGGCCTCTACTATGTTTGCTACAGCATACTCTCGTGAGAGTCGTATTGGATTGGTGCAGGTGTTCCATGCGATAGCTGAAATCAATCCTCATCTTGTCACTGTAGATAAACTTTTAACAAAATTAAATGCTTATTCTACCAGACGGATTGATGAACAGGATATTGATAGCATGCTTGAGGCTTTGAACTCAATTTCTGAAGAATACTATTCTGTACTTGATTCTGATCAATGGCTCCCCATCTTGCATCAATTAACTCACTGTATGCACAATCCTGAGGAAATGGCTATTCGTGGAACGGCCACACATTGTATGACCTTATTCTTAAAGGCTGTTGAGGAGCAAGCAGATGAAATCGAAAAGCAAAAGCTACTAGGCCATGTTCAGCATTTATTGTACCCTGCTATCAAACGTGGTCTTCGTTCTCGCGTTGAACTTGTACGTATGGAATTTACTAGCCTTTTGAACTCTTGTATCAAATCATTACCCGAGTTGTCTGCATTTGAAGATTTGGTTCAAGTAGTCGGTGCTGGAGATGAAGAAATCAACTTCTTTAACAATATTTATCACGTACAAACTCACCGTCGTTCTCGAGCTTTGCTTCGTCTTGCCGAACAAGCACAAAAATCAACATTCAAGGTTTCTACGATCAATCACATTTTCATCCCTATCATCACCGCATTCTTCAATGAAAGTGATCGCGTTGTTGACAATAGCTTGCTTCAACAATGTACCTTGACACTATCTGCATTAGTTAGATTGCTTCCTTGGAACCATTATTACCGTATCTTGCAAAATTACTTGAAGCTTGTAAAGACAACTGAAGAAAAAGAAAAGTTGTACGTTCGTGTGATTGTCGGCATTCTTGATTCTTTCCATTTTGATTTAAAGGGCCTTGATTTGTCTGATGAAGATGTTCAAAAAGTAATGGGTCGACAAAGAGTCAGGATAGAATATTTGACAGAAGAAAAGATCAATGAAGCTGCTCGTGCAAACGAAAAGCAAGCGACCGAGTCAGAAGTGAAAACTGAAGAACAAGAAGAGGAAGAAGAAGAGGCGATTGATGCTGAACTCGAAAAAGAAAAACAAGAAAGGGAAAGCCTCGAGAAAATTCACGGCATATTAGTCGAAAAGGTATTGCCTGAATTGAATGCCTTACTGAACACCAACGATAGCAGGAAATCTGTCTTAGTCCGTGTGCCACTTGCACTGGGTATTGCCAAACTTCTTTGTAACCTTCCTGAAAAGTCCAAGCGTGTCAATTTGCCTGGATTGTTGACTTCAGTTTGTCATATTATGCGTAGTAGAGCTCAAGATATTCGTGATATCACTCGAGAGACGTTGATTAAGCTTAGTGCATTCTTGGGGCCATCTTACTTCAACTTTTTCATCACCGAACTCAAGGCTGCCCTTACTAAAGGTTACGAACTTCATGTGTTAGGATACACAATCAACTCTCTCTTGTTGGACATGGTGCCTCGTTTGAATGTTGGTGATCTCGACTACTGTCTGAAGCAACTTACTGGTGTACTTATCAATGATATCTTTGGAGGGATTGGAGAGGAAAAAGATGCAGATGAAATGACTGGCAAGACCAAAGAAGCAAAGAGTCGCCGAAGCCCTGCATCCTTTGAGCAGATTTCTAAAATTATTCAATTCAAGAACGTTGGTATGCTTTTAGTGCCCCTTAAAGATGTGATGTCCGAAACTGAAAATAGCCGAACACTTCGTAAGGTGGACGATCTTCTTCGTCGTATTTCTCAAGGACTGGTCAGTAATCCCGGATTTGAATCCCTGGAATTGCTTGATTTCACTTATGGCTTGATTTCAGAAAATATCGAAGATTATAAAGCCATAGCTAAAGCAAAGGTTGTTAAGACTCAACGAGAATTGAACTTTGAAGTTCAAGTAAAACGGCCTACCGTTGAACCTGTGGATTATTACAAAGCCAATGCTCATCGATTTGTCTACTTTGGTTTGAACTTATTCAGTACGGCCTTGAAGAAGATTTCATATGATCTGAGTAGCTCAGAGGTTAATGAAAGATTCAAAAGATTGGTGAATGCTGTTGGTAATACTTTGTATACCAAGCAGTCTGCAAATGTCGTTGTTGCTGCTCGTATCATGGCTAAACTTATTACGATGCCTATCCCTAACATTGCATCAGCTGTTGATGTCTCCATTGATCGATCATTTGCTCTTATCAAAGCAGCTGGAGGAACACAGACCGCTACTATTCAAGCCTGTTTGAAGTTATTGACAGTTTGTATTCGTGACAACTCTAGGTCTTCCTTATCTGAAGCCCAGTTGACATATATCCTCAATTTTGTTCGCCCTGATATGGAAGAAGTAGAGCGACAGGGAACCATATTCGCCTTAGTTCGTGCTATTATTTCTCGCAAATTTATAGCACCCGAGATGTACGATTTGATGGACACAGTTTCAAATATTATGATAACCAATCACAGCAAAGAAATTCGCGAACAAGCACGATCTGTATACTTTATGTTCTTAATGGATTATCCTCAAGGTAAAGGTAGACTTAAAAAGCAAATGAGCTTTATTATCAAGAACTTGGAATTCGAATTTGAAAGTGGTCGAGAATCTATCATGGAATTGCTTCATCATATCATCACAAAGTTCAGTGTTGAAATATATTCAGAATTTGTTGATGCCACATTCCTTGCACTTGTTATGCGATTGATCAACGATGACTCTTCTAAGTGCCGTGAAATGTCTGCTGCACTGATCAAGTCACTCTTAACTCGTCATTCAGACAAATTGCCTACTGTTTATAAGCTTTTGAATACTTGGCTTGATGAAAACAAAAAACCTAGCTTACAACGAGCAGCATGTCAAGTATATAGCTTGCTTCTTGATGCCTTTGGAGCACAAGTCCGTAGTCAAGCTGCTATATTAACTCCTCGACTCTCTGCTATTCTTAATGCAAGTAAGCAGCGAACCGAGGAGTTGACCGAATCATATGCTTATGATGATGAAGACGAAGAAGATGACCATATGGATGTTGATATTCAATGGGAAGTCACATACTATGCTATCAACACGTTTGCTAAGTTGACTAAAGCATTGCCCAAACTTGTACATGATAAGGAAACAGAGTCTGTATGGTCTACTATTCAATACATGCTACTTTATCCTCATTCATGGGTCCGCTCATCTGCAACAAGATTATATGGCGCCTATTTCTCTGGTGTAGATGCGGAGACTTTAATGGTTAATGGTACCAATACAAAGTGTATATATTTAGACAAAAAGACACTTCGTAATTTAGCCTCAGATTCCTTGGAACAATTAAAGAGTAAGCATGTTACTCAAGAACATGCAGATCAAATTGTTAAGAATATGTTTTTCATTGGTAAATGCTTCTATTACATGTCTGATGAAGAAGACACGGAAGAAGTAGAAATGAATGAAGTAGCTATTGATGATGCCAATGATGAAGCAATTGAAGAGGAAAATGATAATGCTGACGCACAAGCAGCTGCTAAAAGAATAAAGGAAGATGCTCATAAGAAGAATCTCAACTGGCTTTTCAGAAAATGCTCATTCGATGCTCGTGGTGCCGCTATTAAAAAGTTCCCCAGCTCCATTATCATGGTAACAAATTTTATTTTTATTTTATCTTTTCGACCTT